>NC_051288.1:27688657-27696157 GCF_015220745.1 Sebastes umbrosus | reverse complement strand
ACTACACAACTGTACTACACAACTATACTACACAACTATACTACACAACTGTACTACACAACTATACTACACAACTATACTACACAACTGTACTACACAACTACACTACACAACTATACTACACAACTGTACTACACATCTGTACTACACAACTACACTACACAACTGTACTACACAACTATACTACACAACTGTACTACACAACTATACTACACAACTGTACTACACAACTATACTACACAACTGTACTACACAACTACACTACACAACTATACTACACAACTGTACTACACATCTGTACTACACAACTACACTACACAACTGTACTACACAACTATACTACACAACTGTACTACACAACTATACTACACAACTGTACTACACAACTATACTACACAACTATACTACACAACTGTACTACACAACTACACTACACAACTGTACTACATAACTACACTACACAACTGTACTACACAACTGTACTAGGAAGTGTCCCCGTGTAAATACTGTGTGTGTCCTCTGTGTGTGTCCTCTGTGTGTGTCCTCTGTGTGTGTCCTCTGTGTGTGTGTCCTCTGTGTGTGTGTCCTCTGTGTGTGTGTCCTCTGTGTGTGTCCTCTGTGTGTGTCCTCTGTGTGTGTCTTCTGTGTGTGTGTCCTCTGTGTGTGTCCTCTGTGTGTGTGTCCTCTGTGTGTGTCCTCTGTGTGTGTGTCCTCTGTGTGTGTGTCCTCTGTGTGTCCTCTGTGTGTGTCCTCTGTGTGTGTGTGTCCTCTGTGTGTGTCCTCTGTGTGTGTGTCCTCTGTGTGTGTGTCCTCTATGTGTGTGTGTCCTCTGTGTGTGTTGTCCTCTGTGTGTGTGTCCTCTGTGTGTGTGTCCTCTGTGTGTGTCCTCTGTGTGTGTGTCCTCTGTGTGTTGTGTCCTCTGTGTGTGTCCACTGTGTGTGTGTGTCCTCTGTGTGTGTGTGTCCTCTGTGTGTGTCCTCTTGTGTGTGTCCACTGTGTGTGTGTCCTCTGTGTGTGTGTCCTCTGTGTGTGTGTGTCCTCTGTGTGTGTGTGTCCTCTGTGTGTGTCCTCTGTGTGTGTGTCCTCTGTGTGTGTCCTCTGTGTGTGTCCACTGTGTGTGTGTGTCCTCTGTGTGTGTGTCCTCTGTGTGTGTGTGTCCTCTGTGTGTGTGTGTCCTCTGTGTGTGTCCTCTGTGTGTGTGTCCTCTGTGTGTGTCCTCTGTGTGTGTGTGTCCTCTGTGTGTGTCCTCTGTGTGTGTGTCCTCTGTGTGTGTCCTCTGTGTGTGTGTCCTCTGTGTGTGTGTCCTCTGTGTGTGTCCTCTGTGTGTGTATCCTCTGTGTGTGTGTCCTCTGTGTGTGTGTCCTCTGTGTGTGTGTCCTCTGTGTGTGTCCTCTGTGTGTGTCCTCTAGGCGTTCCCTAAGTGTGACTTCCTGTTGGATAACGAGGTTCAGGGCAGCGGCTTCTTCCTGCCGGAGCTGGATGAACCGGAACACTGCAACGCCCAGAACACAGCTCTGTGGGAACTACACACACTACAGGTACTAATACACACTGTAGTACACACTGCAGGTACTAATACACACTACAGGTACTAGTACACACTATAGTACACACTTCAGGTACTAGTACACACTATAGTACACACTACAGGTACTAGTACACACTATAGTACACACTACAGGTACTAATACACACTATAGTACACACTACAGGTACTAGTACACACTATAGTACACACTACAGGTACTAGTACAGACTATAGTACACACTACAGGTACTAGTACACACTATAGTACACACTACAGGTACTAATACACACTATAGTACACACTACAGGTACTAGTACACACTATAGTACACACTACAGGTACTAGTACACACTATAGTACACACTACAGGTACTAGTACACACTATAGTACACACTACAGGTACTAATACACACTATAGTACACACTACAAGTACTAGTCTCTCAGGTTGTGCTCTGTACTATAGAAGTATTCTATTTGGTTGCTATGGTTACAGGGACAAAGACAGTGATGCATTGTTCTTATTAATCTCATTTGAGTTCTGGTGAATTCACCAACAGAGCTTCATTTCTTTATATTTATGAAAGAAATGGATCAATATCTGTCAACAAACTCACAAAACAAGAAACCAATGAAAACAATGAAACCAATGAAACCAATGAAACCAATGAAAACAAGAAACCAATGAAAACAAGAAACCAATGAAACCAATGAAACCAATGAAAACAAGAAACCAATGAAACCAATGAAACCAATGAAAACAAGAAACCAGTGAAAACAAGAAACCAATGAAACCAAAGAAACCAATGAAACCAATGAAAACAAGAAATCAATGAAACCAAAGAAACCAATGAAACCAATGAAAACAAGAAACCAATGAAACCAATGAAAACAAGAAACCAATGAAACCAATGAAACCAATGAAAACAAGAAACCAATAAAACCAATGAAAACAAGAAACCAATGAAACCAATGAAACCAATGAAAACAATGAAACCAATGAAACCAATGAAAACAATGAAACCAATGAAACCAAAGAAACCAATGAAACCAAGAAACCAATGAAACCAAAGAAACCAATGAAACCAAAGAAACCAATGAAACCAATGAAACCAAGAAACCAATGAAACCAATGAAAACAATGAAACCAATGAAACCAATGAAACCAATGAAACCAAAGAAACCAATGAAACCAAGAAACCAATGAAACCAAAGAAACCAATGAAACCAAGAAACCAAGAAACCAATGAAACCAAAGAAAACAATGAAACCAATGAAACCAATGAAAACAATGAAACAAATGAAAACAATGAAACCAATGAAAACAATGAAAACAAGAAACCAATGAAACCAATGAAACCAAAGAAACCAATGAAAACAATGAAAACAAGAAACCAATGAAAACAATGAAACCAATGAAACCAATGAAAACAATGAAAACAAGAAACCAATGAAACCAATGAAATCAATGAAACCAATGAAAACAAGAAACCAATGAAACCAATGAAAACAGTGAAACCAATGAAACCAATGAATGGGTGAAATGTCTTTGCAGTGTTTCAGAGGTCGTTCTCTGGTTTGGTCTGTTGTTGTTTTAATTTAATGGTTTCATTTCACAGCTTTTAGTTTAGTTACTGTTTCACTTCTTCTGAATGTCAACAACCATTTACTGTTCTGCTCTTCCTGTTTATACTTTATACTGACATTCTGACATCACTGTGACATCACTGTGACATCACTGTGTGTGTGTGCGTGTGTGTGTGTGCATGTGCAGAGACACTACCACCCGGTGGTGCGACGGTTGGCGTTCCACCTGAGTCAGGGAGCGCCCAGCGAGGGCTCGGCGGCGCTCGGCGTGGAGCTGAGCCGCAGGTACGTCCTGTAGACGACCCAGACGGTCACACGGTTTATCAGGGTGGACTTTATTTTGATAGTGTGTCTACTTCCTGTCCAGGTCTCCGCTGGAGCTCTTCAACGCCCACACTGACAGAGACGTGACCTTTGACCCCCCTGTAGCTCCGCCCGGCAGGAAGAAGAAGGTTCACAAATCAAGCACACCTTCACCTTCGACCTGACGATCAATACGACTCACTGATTACTGATTATTGATTGATCATCAGATTGTCAATAAAGTTTTTAAACGTTTTTTTGTTCATCAGGAACGTTTCGTGTTTGGAGCGACGCTGCTGGACGCCGAGCTGCAGAGACGAGCCGACAGCGTCCTCGCCGCCGCCGCCGAGGACACGGAGCTGGACTTTACTGCAACACACTGACAGACGCACGCACACGCACACACACACACACACACACGATAATAAAAACAACTCCCTTCAAAATAAAAGCCTGAATGTGCCTGGAGCTGTACAGAAACAGGAAGTGATGCGTTTGTTCTTCAGTGAAATAAAAGTTTTTATTGAAACATCATTTATTTATTTGTCGACTGTTTTTAAATTTTCACAATCTGGAGCAAACACAGTATTATTATTATTATTATTAATAATATTATTAATATTATTAGTATTGTTATTAGTAGTATTAATATGTGTAACCACGGAGGATGTGAATCAGCGTCTCCATTAGTGCTGACTGATCTGAGATCAGATTCTCAGGTGAGTTCTGGAGGATGACCTGTCCCTGTCCCTGTCCCTGGACCTGGACCTGTCCCTCCTCTCAGTCCCTCGTCCCCTGCTCCAGGTTGGCAGTGAGTTGTGAATGTGTGCAGCTCGGTACATTCTGTTGGTTCTGGTTCTACATGTAAAGAAGTCCTTCTGGGTCAGTCCGGACCAAGGACTCTCAGTCTGGAGGACTGGGACCGGAGGACTGGGACCGGCTCCTCAGCGTGTCCGGTCTGGACGTTACTCGCCCTCCTCGCCGCTCCGCTGACGCTCCGTCCACTCTGTGATGAGGCGGTTGGCGATGGCGTGTTTGGGAGGAAGCCAGAGGACGGGGGGGTCACCTCTCCTGGGCGGCGTCTTCACCAGCAGGGCCGAGGTGATGTCCTCCAGACTGAACCAGCGAGCGTCCTCCAGCTCTGTGTGGTCCACGGACAGCTGGAGGACAAACAGAACAGCAGGTCACATGACGGGACGCGGCGGGTCACATGACGGGTCACTAAATATGTTCATTAATTAATAATATAAAAATGAAACCCCTTCAGTTACGTCATTTTACTAGAACTCACTCCCGCCAGTTCCCCCAGACCCCCCCACCGTCTGAAATCCTTGTGCCGGTCTACAGATGTCAGTAGTCCTCCTCGGCAGCCCGAGGGCCAGACACTGGTTATTTGATTTTATTTTGGTTTATGTATTACGGTTGTATTATTATTTATATGTGTATATACATGTGTACAGCATATGGGTATATATATATATACATATATATAGATATAGGTGTGTGTAGGTATATATATATATCTATATATAGATATAGATATAGGTGTGTAGGTATATATAGTCCTTTTCCATCTATTCACTATTATTGTTGTTTCTTTTATCCATCTATTTATGTATTTATTTCCTTCTTGTTTTCCTTCTCTGGGATTATTCAATGTAGTTCCATGTGTACCACATTATCTCATCACTACCAGAGCAACAGGGGGGTTGGATATACGGGTCTATATATGGGTCTAGGATATAAGGGTCTATATACGGGTCTAGGATAACACTGTTTCAAACAGTAATATCATGTATTTACAGTTGTTCTGCTCCATTGGACTTTTTGTGCCAATAAAAAATTTGAACATAAAAATGAAACCCAGTAACAACACCTTAAATTTGAAAGGCGTGTCAGAACTCACCTGAGAGTGGGCGGGGCTAAAGGTGGCGTGGCAGAGCTCACCTGGGAGTGGGCGGGGCTAAAGGTGGCGTGGCAGAGCTCACCTGGGAGTGGGCGGGGCTAAAGGTGGCGTGGCAGAGCTCACCTGGGAGTGGGCGGGGCTAACGGTGGCGTGGCAGCCCAGCATGAAGGAGCTGTGAGGAAAAGGCCAGTGCTGTGAGGAGCTGTAGGAGACACTGTGGACCTCCAGACCCACCTCCTCCGCCAACTCCCTGCTCAGAGTCTCCTCCAGAGTCTCACCTGGACAACCAGAGACAGACAGGAAACCAGGTGAGCACACAGACAGACAGGTACATTACACAGGTAGGACTGTAGACAGGTAGGTCTGTGGACAGGTAGGTCTGTAGACAGGTAGGACTGTAGACAGGTAGGACTGTGGACAGGTAGGTCTGTAGACAGGTAGGACTGTAGACAGGTAGGTCTGTAGACAGGTAGGACTGTGGACAGGTAGGTCTGTAGACAGGTAGGACTGTGGACAGGTAGGACTGTGGACAGGTAGGTCTGTAGACAGGTAGGTCTGTAGACAGGTAGGAC
Source organism: Sebastes umbrosus (assembly GCF_015220745.1). Taxonomy (NCBI): domain Eukaryota; kingdom Metazoa; phylum Chordata; class Actinopteri; order Perciformes; family Sebastidae; genus Sebastes; species Sebastes umbrosus. The sequence goes on along the minus strand of NC_051288.1, from coordinate 27,690,261 downwards.
TGTGGACAGGTAGGTCTGTAGACAGGTAGGACTGTGGACAGGTAGGTCTGTAGACAGGTAGGACTGTGGACAGGTAGGTCTGTAGACAGGTAGGACTGTAGACAGGTAGGACTGTGGACAGGTAGGTCTGTAGACAGGTAGGACTGTAGACAGGTAGACTGACCCATGTCACAGAAGCCGGCCAGAGCGCTGTACATCCCTCGAGGGAAGGAGGACTGTCGGCCTAACAAACACCGTTTCCCATCAGACACCAGGACGATCACCACCGGAGACATCTGGAGGAAGACCAGGAGAAACCAGTCAGACAATGTTGGACAGTTGGTTCAGGTCTGGTTCAGGTCCGGTTCAGGTCCGGTTCAGGTCCGGTTCAGGTCTGGGTCTGGTTCTGGTTTAGGTCTGGTTCTGGTTCAGGTCCGGTTCAGGTCTGGTTCAGGTCTGGTTCTGGTTCAGGTCCGGTTCAGGTCCGGTTTAGGTCTGGTTAAGGTCTGGTTCAGATCTGGTTCAGGTAAGGTCCGGTCCGGTCCGGTTCTGTGCGGTTACCTTGGGATAGTAGATGGTTCCGGAGCTGCAGACTCGGTGACTTCCGGCCCGGTTGCGTCGGGTGGGCCGGCCCGTGGTGCTGCTGAAGCCGTTGGTTTGATGCCAGCGCAGCAGAGCCTGACCCTGAAGGACAGAACCCGGTCACAGAACCCGGTCACAGAACCAGGTCAGGTTTTACTGTACATCAACAGGTGAGTCGGTTAGGGACCGGGTTCAGATGAAGACACGCGGTACACATAGAGACCCACCTTGGCCACTAGAGGCGCCTCCGGTCCCGTCAGAAGAAAGAACGCCTTCCTCAGATCCACAAAGGTTCCTCCACACGCTGCTTCTGCTGCTGCCTGATCCAGTTCTCCTAGAACACCAGAACACATAGAACACCAGAACACCAGACCAGGAAGCAGAGCTGTAGTCTAACACACTTCTCTGTGCTTCCATTAGAGCAGTTACCCAGAACCAGAACTTAACCCAGAACCAGAACTTAACCCAGAACCAGAAGTTAACAGAGTTTTGTTCGACTGGTTCCGCGGCAGATCTGTAGAACCAATCTGTAAGTAAGAGGTGCATCTACTCGTTCCATCAGGAGGGGTCCGGTGGACGGTCTAAGACCTGTTCTATATAGAACCTGTAGACCTGTTGAAGATAGAACCCACAGGAAGTGTAGACTGCTGCATTCAGGAACTCACCACGCCGTACGGACTTCACAGCGTTTTCAACATAACCCAGAGGGTTCTGGATTTAATGTGTTCTTACCGATGTCCAGACAGAACTGGGCCCAGTTCTGTTCCGAGGCGCCGATCAGAACCGACTCCTTCAGCAGGGTTCCATCTGAACCCAGTCTCTCCAGGATCGACTGCACGTCTGGAACACAGAACGCAGAACAGAAGTGTTTGACCAGGAAGCAAGTTTCTGCCTCGGGTTAGGGTTCTCTGGCTGAGGTTCTAAATGTTCTGCACCTGAGGTTCTGTACCTGAGGTTCTAAATGTTCTGTACCTGAAGTTCTAAAATGTTCTGTACCTGAAGTTCTAAAATGTTCTGTACCTGAGGTTCTAAAATGTTCTGCA
>NC_051288.1:27673657-27681157 GCF_015220745.1 Sebastes umbrosus | reverse complement strand
CTGAGTTGATAACCAGCGTCGTAGGATCGCTCAGCGTGATCTGGGGTGTTAGAGTTAGTGAAGATAACCAGAAGATACCCTGGAGATGATGATGAAGATACCCTGGAGATGATGATGAAGATACCCTGGAGATGATGATGAAGATACCCTGGAGATGATGATGAAGATACCCTGGAGATGATGATGAAGATACCCTGGAGATGATGATGAAGATACCCTGGAGATGATGATGAAGATACCCTGGAGATGATGATGAAGATACCCTGGAGGATGAAGATGAAGATACCCTGGAGATGATGATGAAGATACCCTGGAGATGATGATGAAGATACCCTGGAGATGATGATGAAGATACCCTGGAGATGATGATGAAGATACCCTGGAGATGATGATGAAGATACCCTGGAGATGATGATGAAGATACCCTGGAGATGATGATGAAGATACCCTGGAGATGATGATGAAGATACCCTGGAGATGATGATGAAGATACCCTGGAGATGATGATGAAGATACCCTGGAGATGATGATGAAGATACCCTGGAGATGATGATGAAGATACCCTGGAGATGATGATGAAGATACCCTGGAGATGATGATGAAGATACCCTGGAGATGATGATGAAGATACCCTGGAGGATGAATGATGAAGATACCCTGGAGATGATGATGAAGATACCCTGGAGATGATGATGAAGATACCCTGGAGATGATGATGAAGATACCCTGGAGATGATGATGAAGATACCCTGGAGATGATGATGAAGATACCCTGGAGATGATGATGAAGATACCCTGGAGATGATGATGAAGATACCCTGGAGATGATGATGAAGATACCCTGGAGATGATGATGAAGATACCCTGGAGATGATGATGAAGATACCCTGGAGGATGAAGATGAAGATACCCTGGAGATGATGATGAAGATACCCTGGAGATGATGATGAAGATACCCTGGAGATGATGATGAAGATACCCTGGAGATGATGATGAAGATACCCTGGAGATGATGATGAAGATACCCTGGAGGATGAAGATGAAGATACCCTGGAGATGATGATGAAGATACCCTGGAGATGATGATGAAGATACCCTGGAGATGATGATGAAGATACCCTGGAGGATGAAGATGAAGATACCCTGGAGATGATGATGAAGATACCCTGGAGATGATGATGAAGATACCCTGGAGATGATGATGAAGATACCCTGGAGATGATGATGAAGATACCCTGGAGATGATGATGAAGATACCCTGGAGATGATGATGAAGATACCCTGGAGGATGAAGATGAAGATACCCTGGAGATGATGATGAAGATACCCTGGAGGATGAAGATGAAGATACCCTGGAGATGATGATGAAGATACCCTGGAGATGATGATGAAGATACCCTGGAGATGATGATGAAGATACCCTGGAGATGATGATGAAGATACCCTGGAGGATGAAGATGAAGATACCCTGGAGATGATGATGAAGATACCCTGGAGATGATGATGAAGATACCCTGGAGATGATGATGAAGATACCCTGGAGATGATGATGAAGATACCCTGGAGATGATGATGAAGATACCCTGGAGATGATGATGAAGATACCCTGGAGATGATGAAGATACCCTGGAGATGATGATGAAGATACCCTGGAGATGATGAAGATACCCTGGAGATGATGATGAAGATACCCTGGAGATGATGAAGATACCCTTCGTAGTTCAGACCTCTGGTGGATCAGTTTATTACAGATTCAGTTCATGAACTCAGAAATCTGTCCTTTTAAAGTTTCCCTGTTTCTTGGTAGTAAAACCTACCGACACAAAACCAACGTTAATCAAAATAAAAATCAAATATCACAGGTCCAAACGCAGCAGAACCATCCGGACCAATAATAAATATCACAGGTCCAAACGCAGCAGAACCATCCGGACCAATAATAAATATCACAGGTCCAAACGCAGCAGAACCATCCGGACCAATAATAAATATCACAGGTCCAAACGCAGCAGAACCATCCGGACCAATAATAAATATCACAGGTCCAAACGCAGCAGAACCATCCGGACCAATAATAAATATCACAGGTCCAAACGCAGCAGAACCATCCGGACCAATAATAAATATCACAGGTCCAAACGCAGCAGAACCATCCGGACCAATAATAAATATCACAGGTCCAAACGCAGCAGAACCATCCGGACCAATAATAAATATCATAGGTCCAAACGCAGCAGAACCATCCGGACCAATAATAAATATCATAGGTCCAAACGCAGCAGAACCATCCGGACCAATAATAAATATCTTATTATTTCTATGCAGACGATGTTGTTGTGTTGTCGTGTTATCGTGTTGTCGTGTTAACGTGTTGTCGTGTTATCGTGTTGTCGTGTTAACGTGTTGTTGTGTTAACGTTTTGTCGTGTTAACGTGTTAACGTGTTGTCGTGTTATGGTGTTATGGTGTTGTCGTGTTATGGTGTTGTCGTGTTAACGTGTTATGGTGTTATGGTGTTGTCGTGTTAACGTGTTGTCGTGTTAACGTGTTGTCGTGTTAACGTTTTGTCGTGTTAACGTGTTAACGTGTTGTCGTGTTGTCGTGTTAACGTGTTATGGTGTTATGGTGTTGTCGTGTTATGGTGTTGTCATGTTGTCGTGTTAACGTGTTATGGTGTTATGGTGTTGTCGTGTTAACGTGTTGTCGTGTTAACGTGTTGTCGTGTTAACGTTTTGTCGTGTTAACGTGTTAACGTGTTGTCGTGTTGTCGTGTTAACGTGTTATGGTGTTGTCGTGTTATGGTGTTGTCGTGTTAACGTGTTGTCGTGTTGTCGTGTTAACGTGTTGTCGTGTTAACGTCTTGTCGTGTTAACGTTTTGTCGTGTTAACGTGTTGTCGTGTTGTCGTGTTAACGTGTTGTCGTGTTATCGTGTTGTCGTGTTATCGTGTTGTCGTGTTAACGTGTTGTCGTGTTAACGTGTTATCGTGTTGTCGTGTTATCGTGTTGTCGTGGTATCGTGTTGTCGTGTTAACATGTCGTGTTAACGTGTTGTCGTGTTAACGTGTTATGGTGTTGTCGTGTTATCGTGTTGGCGTGTTAACGTGTTGTCGTGTTAACGTGTTATGGTGTTAACGTGTTATGGTGTTGTCGTGTTAACGTGTTAACGTGTTATGGTGTTGTCGTGTTAACGTGTTGTCGTATTAACGTGTTATGGTGTTAACGTGTTATGGTGTTGTCGTGTTAACGTGTTATGGTGTTGTCGTGTTAACGTGTTGTCGTGTTAACGTGTTATTGTGTTAACGTGTTATGGTGTTGTCGTGTTAACGTGTTAACATGTTAACGTGTTATGGTGTTATGGTGTTGTCGTGTTAAGGTGTTGTCGTGTTAACGTGTTATGGTGTTATGGTGTTGTCGTATTAACGTGTTGTCGTGTTAACGTGTTGTCGTGTTAACGTGTTGTCGTGTTGTCGTGTTAACGTGTTATGGTGTTATGGTGTTGTCGTGTTAACGTGTTGTCGTGTTGTCGTGTTAACGTGTTATGGTGTTATGGTGTTGTCGTGTTAACGTGTTGTCGTGTTAACGTGTTATGGTGTTATGGTGTTGTCGTGTTAACGTGTTGTCGTGTTGTCGTGTTAACGTGTTATGGTGTTATGGTGTTAATGTGTTGTCGTGTTAACGTGTTATGGTGTTGTCGTGTTAACGTGTTGTCGTGTTAACGTGTTATGGTGTTGTCGTGTTATCGTGTTAACGTGTTATGGTGTTGTTGTGTTAACGTGTTGTCGTGTTATCGTGTTAACGTGTTATGGTGTTGTCGTGTTGTCGTGTTAACGTGTTATGGTGTTGTCGTGTTAACGTGTTAACGTGTTGTCGTGTTAACGTGTTATGGTGTTATGGTGTTGTCGTGTTAACGTGTTGTCGTGTTGTCGTGTTAACGTGTTATGGTGTTATGGTGTTGTCGTGTTAACGTGTTGTCGTGTTATGGTGTTGTCGTGTTAACGTGTTGTCGTGTTATCGTGTTAACGTGTTATGGTGTTATGGTGTTGTCGTGTTAACGTGTTGTCGTGTTATCGTGTTAACGTGTTATGGTGTTGTCGTGTTAACGTGTTGTCGTGTTAACGTGTTATGGTGTTGTCGTGTTAACGTGTTAACGTGTTGTCGTGTTAACGTGTTATGGTGTTATGGTGTTGTCGTGTTAACGTGTTGTCGTGTTGTCGTGTTAACGTGTTATGGTGTTATGGTGTTGTCGTGTTAACGTGTTGTCGTGTTATGGTGTTGTCGTGTTATCGTGTTAACGTGTTATGGTGTTATGGTGTTGTCGTGTTATCATGTTAACGTGTTATGGTGTTATGGTGTTGTCGTGTTAACGTGTTGTCGTGTTATCGTGTGTTTTCTTCCTGCAGTCGGTTTCTCAACCGTCGCCATCAACTACGTGTTTGAACCGACCGCCAAGAAGAAACAGGTGAGTGCTGCGTTCAGGAACACAGTCAAACACAGGAAAACACAAACAGCAATAAATATTTGTATTATTATTATTGCTAATAATAGTAATATTAATAATTATATAATTATAATAATGTGTGGGGTGGATATTATTATTATTATTATTATGAATATTGATAATCATAATAATAATAACAGTAATTTATTATTATTATGATTATAATAATGTCTGGGGTGTATAATAATCATAATAATAATAATAATAACAGTATGAGCAAACCAAAATAAAAGTCCTGTTTTTATTGGGGCGTGACTCCCTTTTATTTTGTAACTCTGTCCTATTTCCTGTTTCAGGACGTTCTCGCCCCGAAGCCGATCGGTGAGCTGATGGATCAGCTGCCCGTCGTTCAGGTACGATGAAGGTGATGATGAAGGTGATGATGATGAGTGTTTGTGTTGTCGTCGTGGTAACAGCGGTCTCTGTCTCTGTCAGGGCCGGTCCCATCCAATCAGAGTGCTGAACAGACTGACCGTAGTTATGTCAGACGCCAGTCACTTCGTGAGTCTTCATTTTATTTTGAAATCTATCAAGATTCTTATATCTCAGTAACGTCCACCTCGTTAGTTCTTTATATATATTATAGATATATATATAAAAGATGTGTGTGTGTGTGTTCAGAGGCTGAACGCTGCAGAGTATCGGTGTTTCGACCTCATCGCCGTCCAGCCGACCACAGAGAAACTCTTCCATGTGAGACTCACACCAAACTACACCTTTCACATACTGCTTCTATACTGCACTATTTCTATGTTGTTCTACTTAATATTGCAGTATTTCTATGTTCTACTTTATACTGCAGTATTTCTATGTTGTTCTACTACTTTATACTGCAGTATATATATATCGTAATATATAATAATATAACATTGACAACATGTCAGTACTGTCATTACATTATTGTGTGTGTGTGTGCGTGTGCGTGTGCAGGCAGCCTGTATGACCTATGACGTTGACATCATCAGTATCTCAGTGACGGAGAAACTTCCATTCTTCTTCAAGAGAGCGCCGGTCAACGGGGTCAGACCTCTCACTATATATACTCTATATACTCTATACATACTCTATACACTATATATACTCTATACATACTCTATATACTATATATACTCTATACATACTCTATACACTATATATACTCTATACATACTCTATATACTATATATACTCTATACATACTCTATATACTCTATACATACTCTATATACTATATATACTCTATACATACTCTATATACTCTATATACTCTATACATACTCTATACACTATATATACTCTATACATACTCTATATACTCTATATACTCTATACATACTCTATACACTATATATACTCTATACATACTCTATACACTATATATACTCTATACATACTCTATACACTATACATACTCTATATACTCTATACATACTCTATACATACTCTATATACTATATATACTCTATACATACTCTATATACTCTATACATACTCTATATACTCTATATACTCTATACATACTCTATATACTCTATATACTCTACATACTCTATATACTCTACATACTCTATATACTCTATATACTCTATATACTCTACATACTCTATATACTCTATACATACTCTATATACTCTATATACATACTCTATATACTCTATATACATACTCTATATACTCTATATACTCTATATACTCTATATACTCTATACTCTATATACTCTACATACTCTATATACTCTATACATACTCTATATACTCTATATACATACTCTATATACTCTATATACTCTATATACATACTCTATATACTCTCTACATACTCTATAAAACCGAGGCCCTGCTCATCGGCTCCAAAAACAACATCTCCAAATCTCAACCCACCACTGCTCAAAACCTCACCATTGATGGCTTTTCAGTACCATTCTCAAACCACGTCAAGAGTCTTGGGGTCACCCTGGACAGCACCCTCTCCTTTACATCCCACATAAAAAACATCACCCGGACTGCCTTCTTCCACCTCCGCAACATCTCCAGACTCCGCCCATCCCTGTCCCACTCCAGCACTGAAATCCTGGTTCACGCTTTTGTCACATCCCGGATCGACTATTGCAACGCTGTCCTCTCTGGCATTCCCATCAAACTACTCAACAGACTCCAAATCATTCAGAACTCTGCCGCCCGGATCATCACCCGCACCAAATCCTCCAACCACATCACCCCCATCCTCATCCAGCTGCACTGGCTCCCTGTTAAATCCCGGATCGACTACAAAAACCTCCTGCTCACCTACAAAGCCCTCCATAACCTCGCCCCCACCTACCTCACAGACCTCCTCCAGGAGTACGCCCCCTCCCGTTCCCTCCGCTCATCATCAGCCGGACTTCTGACTACCCCCACCTCTCGCCTCAGCACCATGGGAGCCTCAGCACCATGGGAGCCTCAGCACCATGGGAGCCTCAGCACCATGGGAGCCAGGGCATTCAGCTGCTCTGCTCCCAGGTTATGGAACTCACTCCCCCCACACATCCGGCAGTCTGACAATATCACATCATTCAAATCCCTCCTCAAAACCCACCTGTTTAAACTGGCATACTCTCTCTAGCACTCATCATCACCCATCCTATGTGTCTGTACAAATATGTCTCTGTCATGTCCTGTTGTTTTTAGATTGTTTTATCTGTCTATGTTTTAACAGATTTTTGTAAGGTGTCCTTGGGTGTCCAGAAAGGCGCCACCAAATAAAATGTATTATTATTATTATTATTATTATTATATACTCTAAACATACTCTATATACTCTATAAACTATATACATACTCTATATACTCTAAACATACTCTATATACTCTATACATACTCTATATACTCTATAAACTATATACATACTCTATATACTCTATACATACTCTATAAACTATACATACTCTATAAACTATACATACTCTATATACTCTATATATACTCTATACATACTCTAAACATACTCTATATACTCTAAACATACTCTATATACTCTATATACT
>NC_051288.1:27661157-27666157 GCF_015220745.1 Sebastes umbrosus | reverse complement strand
CTAGCTGCTAGCTGTTAGCTGTTAGCTGGTAGCTGGTAGCTGCTAGCTGTTAGCTGGTAGCTTAGCTGGTAGCTGCTAGCTGTTAGCTGTTAGCTGCTAGCTGTTAGCTGTTAGCTGTTAGCTGGTAGCTGGTAGCTGCTAGCTGTTAGCTGCTAGCTGGTAGCTTAGCTGTTAGCTGTTAGTTGTTAGCTTAGCTGTTAGCATGCAGTGTGTGAAGAAGAGGAGTTTGGACCCGGAGGTGGAGCCCTGGAGCTGCAGAGCGGTGAGTGATGAAGAGCAGATCCTGATTTATTTATAAAGCACATTTAAAGACAACAGAAGTTTACCAAAGTGCTGTTCAGTTATTCATAAACACATAAAAACAACACAATAAAACACTCAGACCAACTTCAGACCAACAGGACTTTCAAAATAACAACAGCATTCAAATCATCAACTCTCACGTGGAGCCAAAAGCCAATCAGGAATAAAAGAGCGTTTTGAGCTTTGATCTAAAAGCAGGCAGTGCTGGGGACAGCTGAACATCTGGAGGCAGAGCGCTACAGAGCGCTACAGAGCGCTACAGAGCGGTCCAGAGCGGTCCAGAGCGCTACAGAGCGCTACAGGGCGGTACAGAGCGCTACAGAGCGCTACAGGGCGGTACAGAGCGGTCCAGAGCGGTCCAGAGCGCTACAGGGCGGTACAGAGCGCTACAGGGCGGTACAGGGCGGTACAGAGCGCTGCAGAGCGCTACAGGGCGGTACAGAGCGCTACAGGGCGGTACAGGGCGGTACAGAGCGCTGCAGAGCGCTACAGGGCGGTACAGAGCGCTACAGGGCGGTACAGAGCGGTCCAGAGCGGTCCAGAGCGCTACAGGGCGGTACAGAGCGCTACAGAGCGCTACAGGGCGGTACAGAGCGCTGCAGAGCGCTACAGAGCGCTGCAGAGCGCTACAGGGCGGTACAGAGCGCTGCAGAGCGCTACAGGGCGGTCCAGAGCGCTACAGAGCGCTACAGGGCGGTACAGAGCGCTGCAGAGCGCTACAGGGCGGTACAGAGCGCTACAGAGTGGTACAGGGCGCTACAGAGCGCTGCAGAGCGCTACAGAGCGGTCCAGAGCGCTACAGGGCGGTACAGGGCGGTCCAGAGCGGTACAGGGCGCTACAGGGCGGTACAGGGCGCTACAGAGCGGTACAGAGCGGTACAGAGCGCTACAGGGCGCTACAGGGCGCTACAGGGCGGTACAGGGCGCTACAGGGCGGTACAGGGCGCTACAGAGCGGTACAGGGCGCTACAGAGCGGTACAGAGCGGTACAGAGCGCTACAGAGCGGTACAGGGCGGTACAGGGCGCTACAGAGCGCTACAGAGCGGTACAGGGCGGTACAGGGCGCTACAGGGCGGTACAGAGCGGTACAGGGCGCTACAGAGCAGTACAGAGCGGTACAGAGCGCTACAGAGCGGTACAGGGCGCTACAGGGCGGTATAGGGCGGTACAGGGCGCTACAGGGCGGTACAGGGCGCTACAGAGCGCTACAGAGCGGTACAGGGCGCTACAGGGTGCTACAGAGCGGTACAGGGCGCTACAGGGCGGTACAGGGCGCTACAGAGCGGTACAGGACGCTACAGAGCGCTACAGGGCGCTACAGGGCGCTACAGAGTGGTCCAGAGCGCTCTGTAGCGCTACAGAGCGCTACAGGGCGCTACAGAGCGCTACAGAGCGGTCCAGGGTTATGGTTAACGGTCCAGAGCTTCAGAGATGCAACTGAAAAGATGATGATGATGATGATGATGGTGGTGAAGATGATAAAGATGGTGATGATGATGATGAAGGTGATGATGATGGTGATGAAGATGATAAAGATGATGATGATGATGATGATGATGATGGTGATGGTGGTGATGATGATGAAGATGAAGGTGATGATGGTGGTGATGATGATGATGATGGTGAAGATGTTGTGTTTTCAGAAGCGGGTGTGTTTGGGGGCGGAGCTCCAGGTGACGGACTGTCCAATGGAAACGTCCCACACCTTTACGGTGTCCAATCAGCAACAAGAACAGCAGCAGGTGAGTTCAGGTCGTCATGACGACTGGCAGATCATTAATAGTAAATGTTTTACTGTTGTTAACCGTGTTTATAACCTGATTATAGATGATCAACAGAGCCGTTGCTATGGTAACATGTTAATGTGTGTGTTGATGCAGGTTGGCGTGGTCCGGTCCAGACCTCCTCTGCTGTGCTGTCCCAGGTGTCTCGGAGGAGAACCAGTAAGTTCTGATCACATTCTTGATCATTAATCACACCGATAAACACCTGATGACCAGATTACCGTACAATGTGATCACTCAGGTTGCAGCTGACGATCGGACCGTACAGTGTGATCACTCAGGTCACGGCTGACGATCAGACCGTACAGTGTGATCACTCGGGTCATAGCTGACGATCGGACCGTACAGTGTGATCACTCAGGTCGTAGCTGGCAATCGGACCGTACAGTGTGATCACTCAGGTCGTAGCTGATGATCAGACCGTTACAGTGTGATCACTCAGGTCGCGGCTGACGGTCGGACCGTACAGTGTGATCACTCGGGTCGTAGCTGGCGATCGGACCGTACAGTGTGATCACTCAGGTCGTAGCTGACGATCGGACCGTACAGTGTGATCACTCAGGTCGTAGCTGACGGTCGGACCGTACAGTGTGATCTCTCAGGTCGTAGCTGGCAATCAGACCGTACAGTGTGATCACTCAGGTCGTGGCTGAAGATCAGACCGTACAGTGTGATCACTCAGGTCGTGGCTGATGATCGGACCGTACGGTGTGGTCACTCAGGTCGTGTCAGGTCCAGATGTTAATGGTCACTCAGGTCGTAGCTGACATTCGGACCGTACAGTGTGGTCACTCAGGTCGTGTCAGGTCCAGATGTTGATGGTCACTCGGGTCGTGTCAGATCCAGATGTTGATGGTCACTCAGGTCGTGTCAGATCCAGATGTTGACGGTCACTCAGGTCGTGTCAGATCCAGATGTTGATGGTCACTCAGATCGCGTCAGGTCCAGATGTTGATGGTCACTCAGGTCGTGTCAGATCCGGATGTTGATGGTCACTCAGATCGTGTCAGGTCCAGATGTTGATGGTCACTCAGGTCGTGTCAGATGTTGATGGTCACTCAGATCGTGTCAGGTCCAGATGTTGATGGTCACTCAGGTCGTGTCAGATCTAGATGTTGATGGTCACTCGGGTCGTGTCAGATCCAGATGTTGATGGTCACTCAGGTCGTGTCAGGTCCAGATGTTGATGGTCACTCAGGTCGTGTCAGATCCAGATGTTGATGGTCACTCAGGTTGTGTCAGATCCAGATGTTGATGGTCACTCAGGTTGTGTCAGATCCAGATGTTGATGGTCACTCAGGTCGTGTCAGGTCCAGATGTTAACATGATGTTTTCGTGTTTCAGGGTCACATCAATCACATCCTGGGCCATTGAGGAGCTGATCAATAACTCTGATCCAGGAAGTCTCTGACTCACTCACAGCTGTCCAATGACACGTCACTCCTGCTGGATGATGTCATCATGACCTCATCCACTGTAAGATCAATCAGGTGCTTCTTTTGTCTGATTATTTTTAATATTCCCGTGTTTCAAGTTTCATTCTGTTTCCTGAGCTTTCAACCACCTCTCACGGCCTTCTTCAGCCATCCTGGAGATGGTTCGGTCGTGATCACATGACTTCATCTGTCTTTGTCGGTGTGTTTAAGGACAATCCGACATCTGAGTTTGAGACTTTGATTTTCAACAGAAGTGATTAAATGATTATAAATAACATGATGCTCCTCCAGCACGCTCAGTTCTCAGATGTCCGCGTGTCCTTGAAAGCACCACCGTGTGGAAAGAATCAGCAGGGATGTTTTTACAACAAAGATTCTGTGTGAAGCGTCCGCGAGCCTCATGAGCCTCACGCCATCAGACACGGCGGTTCCAAGCGGCAGGTTTTGCTGGTCCGTTTCTAACCACGCGTACGTGGACGCTCAGAGGGTGTCGGTTTGAAACCCGCACAGAGTAAAAAAGATCCAAACGGTTCCTCGTCACGGTTCCTCGTCACGGTTCCTCGTCACGGTTCCTCGTCACGACTCCTCGCCAGCTCATGAACAAGCGTCAGAGACAGGAAGTCTCTTCAGGACAGGAAGCAGCTGAAACTTCATTCTCCTTGAATAACTCCTAAAGGCATTAATGAAACGGGGAAATAAATATGAAAGTGAATCTGTCCTTCATGAGGACATCTCCATGTTTAATAGATTTATATTTTTATAAGGTGGAACAGTTTGTATTCATCTGACTGAATGTAAGGCAGCTTCCTGTACAGATCTATTTTTGATGACATCATTTCCTGCTTCGGGGCTGACCAATCAGAGCGCAACATTTGTACCACAGACTGATTTTCAAAATAAAAGACTGACTGAGAACTTGTCTGGAGTGTGTTCTGTGTTGACTGATGAGATAAGTGATTCCACCTCTGGAGGATCACAGAGAGGAGATGACGGGGACATCACAGAATGATGCTGCTTTAGGGGTAGGGTCAATATCTACACACTGCATTTTAGCTTTATAAGATATATATATTTATATATATATATATATATTGTATGGGGCTGTAATATATGCAGACAAAATACAGATTTACCAGGAGACAGATGGATCTATATAACAGGACAGATGGATCTATATAACAGGAGACAGATGGATCTATATAACAGGACAGATGGATCTATATAACAGGAGACAGATGGATCTATATAACAGGAGACAGATGAATCTATAGAACAGGAGACAGATAGATCTATATAACAGGACAGATGGATCTATATAACAGGACAGATGGATCTATATAACAGGAGACAGATGGATCTATAGAACAGGAGACAGATAGATCTATATAACAGGACAGATGGATCTATATAACAGGAGACAGATGGATCTATAGAACAGGAGACAGATGGATCTATATAACAGGAGACAGATGGATC
>NC_051288.1:27643657-27656157 GCF_015220745.1 Sebastes umbrosus | reverse complement strand
GTTTACTCCGGGTTCTCAGGTTTCCTCCACAGTCCAAAGACATGCAGGTTAGTGTGGGTTTACTCCGGTTCTCAGGTTTCCTCCCACAGTCCAAAGACATGCAGGTTAGTGTGTGTTTACTCCGGGTTCTCAGGTTTCCTCCACAGTCCAAAGACATGCAGGTTAGCGTGGCTGCAGGTTATTGTGGGTTTACTCCGGGTTCTCAGGTTTCCTCCCACAGTCCAAAGACATGCAGGTTAGTGTGGGTTTACTCCGGTTCTCAGGTTTCCTCCCACAGTCCAAAGAGATGCAGGTTAGTGTGGGTTTACTCTGGTTCTCAGGTTTCCTCCCACAGTCCAAAGACATGCAGGTTAGTGTGGGTTTACTCAAGTTCTCAGGTTTCCTCCCACAGTCCAAAGACATGCAGGTTAGTGTGGGTTTACTCCGGGTTCTCAGGTTTCCTCCCACAGTCCAAAGACATGCAGGTTAGTGTGGGTTTACTCCGGTACTCAGGTTTCCTCCCACAGTCCAAAGAGATGCAGGTTAGTGTGGGTTTACTCCGGGTTCTCAGGTTTCCTCCCACAGTCCAAAGACATGCAGGTTAGTGTGGGTTTACTCCGGTTCTCAGGTTTCCTCCTACAGTCCACAGACATGTAGGTTAGTGTGGGTTTACTCCGGGTTCTCAGGTTTCCTCCACAGTCCAAAGACATGCATGTTAGTGTGGGTTTACTCTGGTTCTCAGGTTTCCTCCCACAGTCCAAAGAGATGCAGGTTAGTGTGGGTTTATTCCGGTTCTCAGGTTTCTTCCCACAGTCCAAAGACGAAGTCCAAGTGTGGGTTTACTCCGGTCCTCAGGTTTCCTCCCACAGTCCAAAGAGATGCAGGTTAGTGTGGGTTTATTCCGGTTCTCAGGTTTCTTCCCACAGTCCAAAGACGAAGTCCAAGTGTGGGTTTACTCCGGTCCTCAGGTTACCTCCCACAGTCCAAAGACATGCAGGTTAGTGTGGGTTTACTCCAGTTCTCAGGTTTCCTCCCACAGTCCAAAGACATGCAGGTTAGGGTGGGTTTACTCCGGTTCTCAGGTTTCCTACCACAGTCCAAAGACATGCAGGTTAGTGTGGGTTTACTCCGGGTTCTCAGGTTTCCTCCCACAGTCCAAAGACATGCAGGTTAGGGTGGGTTTACTCCGGTTCTCAGGTTTCCTCCCACAGTCCAAAGACATGCAGGTTAGTGTGGGTTTACTCCGGTTCTCAGGTTTCCTCCCACAGTCCAAAGAGATGCAGGTTAGTGTGGGTCTACTCCGGTTCTCAGGTTTCTTCCCACAGGGCAAAGACGAAGTCCAAGTGTGGGTTTACTTCGGTCCTCAGGTTTCCTCCCACAGTTCAAAGAGATGTAGGTTAGTGTGGGTTTATTCCGGTTCTCAGGTTTCCTCCCACAGTCCAAAGACATGCAGGTTAGTGTGGGTTTTCTCCGGGTTCTCAGGTTTCCTCCCACAGTCCAAAGACATGTAGGTTAGTGTGGGTTTACTCCGGGTTCTCAGGTTTCCTCCACAGTCCAAAGACATGCAGGTTAGTGTGGGTTTTCTCCGGGTTCTCAGGTTTCCTCCCACAGTCCAAAGACA
Organism: Sebastes umbrosus; assembly: GCF_015220745.1. Taxonomy (NCBI): domain Eukaryota; kingdom Metazoa; phylum Chordata; class Actinopteri; order Perciformes; family Sebastidae; genus Sebastes; species Sebastes umbrosus. Next base: position 27,654,557 of record NC_051288.1, on the reverse strand, counting down.
TGCAGGTTAGCGTGGGTTTACTCCGGGTTCTCAGGTTTCCTCCACAGTCCAAAGACATGCAGGTTAGTGTGGGTTTACTCCGGTTCTCAGGTTTCCTCCCACAGTCCAAAGACATGCAGGTTAGTGTGGGTTTACTCCGGGTTCTCAGGTTTCCTCCCACAGTCCAAAGACATGCAGGTTAGTGTGGGTTTACTCCGGTTCTCAGGTTTCCTCCCACAGTCCAAAGAGATGCAGGTTAGTGTGGGTTTACTCTGGTTCTCAGGTTTCCTCCCACAGTCCAAAGAGATACAGGTTAGTGTGGGTCTACTCCGGTTCTCAGGTTTCTTCCCACAGGGCAAAGACGAAGTCCAAGTGTGGGTTTACTTCGGTCCTCAGGTTTCCTCCCACAGTTCAAAGAGATGTAGGTTAGTGTGGGTTTATTCCGGTTCTCAGGTTTCCTCCCACAGTCCAAAGACATGCAGGTTAGTGTGGGTTTTCTCCGGGTTCTCAGGTTTCCTCCCACAGTCCAAAGACATGTAGGTTAGTGTGGGTTTACTCCGGGTTCTCAGGTTTCCTCCACAGTCCAAAGACATGCAGGTTAGTGTGGGTTTACTCCGGGTTCTCAGGTTTCCTCCCACAGTCCAAAGACATGCAGGTTAGCGTGGGTTTACTCCGGGTTCTCAGGTTTCCTCCACAGTCCAAAGACATGCAGGTTAGTGTGGGTTTACTCCGGTTCTCAGGTTTCCTCCCACAGTCCAAAGACATGCAGGTTAGTGTGTGTTTACTCCGGGTTCTCAGGTTTCCTCCACAGTCCAAAGACATGCAGGTTAGCGTGGCTGCAGGTTATTGTGGGTTTACTCCGGGTTCTCAGGTTTCCTCCCACAGTCCAAAGACATGCAGGTTAGTGTGGGTTTACTCCGGTTCTCAGGTTTCCTCCCACAGTCCAAAGAGATGCAGGTTAGTGTGGGTTTACTCTGGTTCTCAGGTTTCCTCCCACAGTCCAAAGAGATACAGGTTAGTGTGGGTCTACTCCGGTTCTCAGGTTTCTTCCCACAGGGCAAAGACGAAGTCCAAGTGTGGGTTTACTTCGGTCCTCAGGTTTCCTCCCACAGTTCAAAGAGATGTAGGTTAGTGTGGGTTTATTCCGGTTCTCAGGTTTCCTCCCACAGTCCAAAGACATGCAGGTTAGTGTGGGTTTTCTCCGGGTTCTCAGGTTTCCTCCCACAGTCCAAAGACATGTAGGTTAGTGTGGGTTTACTCCGGGTTCTCAGGTTTCCTCCACAGTCCAAAGACATGCAGGTTAGTGTGGGTTTACTCCGGGTTCTCAGGTTTCCTCCCACAGTCCAAAGACATGCAGGTTAGCGTGGGTTTACTCCGGGTTCTCAGGTTTCCTCCACAGTCCAAAGACATGCAGGTTAGTGTGGGTTTACTCCGGTTCTCAGGTTTCCTCCCACAGTCCAAAGACATGCAGGTTAGTGTGTGTTTACTCCGGGTTCTCAGGTTTCCTCCACAGTCCAAAGACATGCAGGTTAGCGTGGTTGCAGGTTATTGTGGGTTTACTCCGGGTTCTCAGGTTTCCTCCCACAGTCCAAAGACATGCAGGTTAGTGTGGGTTTACTCCGGTTCTCAGGTTTCCTCCCACAGTCCAAAGAGATGCAGGTTAGTGTGGGTTTACTCTGGTTCTCAGGTTTCCTCCCACAGTCCAAAGACATGCAGGTTAGTGTGGGTTTACTCAAGTTCTCAGGTTTCCTCCCACAGTCCAAAGACATGCAGGTTAGTGTGGGTTTACTCCGGTTCTCAGGTTTCCTCCCACAGTCCAAAGACATGCAGGTTAGTGTGGGTTTACTCCGGGTTCTCAGGTTTCCTCCCACAGTCCAAAGACATGCAGGTTAGTGTGGGTTTACTCCGGTTCTCAGGTTTCCTCCCACAGTCCAAAGAGATGCAGGTTAGTGTGGGTTTACTCTGGTTCTCAGGTTTCCTCCCACAGTCCAAAGAGATGCAGGTTAGTGTGGGTCTACTCCGGTTCTCAGGTTTCTTCCCACAGGGCAAAGACGAAGTCCAAGTGTGGGTTTACTTCGGTCCTCAGGTTTCCTCCCACAGTTCAAAGAGATGTAGGTTAGTGTGGGTTTATTCCGGTTCTCAGGTTTCCTCCCACAGTCCAAAGACATGCAGGTTAGTGTGGGTTTTCTCCGGGTCCTCAGGTTTCCTCCCACAGTCCAAAGACATGTAGGTTAGTGTGGGTTTACTCCGGGTTCTCAGGTTTCCTCCACAGTCCAAAGACATGCATGTTAGTGTGGGTTTACTCTGGTTCTCAGGTTTCCTCCCACAGTCCAAAGAGATGCAGGTTAGTGTGGGTTTATTCCGGTTCTCAGGTTTCTTCCCACAGTCCAAAGACGAAGTCCAAGTGTGGGTTTACTCCGGTCCTCAGGTTTCCTCCCACAGTCCAAAGAGATGCAGGTTAGTGTGGGTTTATTCCGGTTCTCAGGTTTCTTCCCACAGTCCAAAGACGAAGTCCAAGTGTGGGTTTACTCCGGTCCTCAGGTTACCTCCCACAGTCCAAAGACATGCAGGTTAGTGTGGGTTTACTCCAGTTCTCAGGTTTCCTCCCACAGTCCAAAGACATGCAGGTTAGTGTGGGTTTACTCCGGTTCTCAGGTTTCCTCTCACAGTCCAAAGACATGCAGGTTAGTGTGGGTTTACTCCGGGTTCTCAGGTTTCCTCCCACAGTCCAAAGACATGCAGGTTAGTGTGGGTTTACTCCGGTTCTCAGGTTTCCTCCCACAGTCCAAAGAGATGCAGGTTAGTGTGGGTTTACTCTGGTTCTCAGGTTTCCTCCCACAGTCCAAAGAGATGCAGGTTAGTGTGGGTCTACTCCGGTTCTCAGGTTTCTTCCCACAGGGCAAAGACGAAGTCCAAGTGTGGGTTTACTTCGGTCCTCAGGTTTCCTCCCACAGTTCAAAGAGATGTAGGTTAGTGTGGGTTTATTCCGGTTCTCAGGTTTCCTCCCACAGTCCAAAGACATGCAGGTTAGTGTGGGTTTTCTCCGGGTTCTCAGGTTTCCTCCCACAGTCCAAAGACATGTAGGTTAGTGTGGGTTTACTCCGGGTTCTCAGGTTTCCTCCACAGTCCAAAGACATGCAGGTTAGTGTGGGTTTACTCCGGGTTCTCAGGTTTCCTCCCACAGTCCAAAGACATGCAGGTTAGTGTGGGTTTACTCCGGGTTCTCAGGTTTCCTCCACAGTCCAAAGACATGCAGGTTAGCGTGGCTGCAGGTTATTGTGGGTTTACTCCGGGTTCTCAGGTTTCCTCCCACAGTCCAAAGACATGCAGGTTAGTGTGGGTTTACTCCGGTTCTCAGGTTTCCTCCCACAGTCCAAAGAGATGCAGGTTAGTGTGGGTTTACTCTGGTTCTCAGGTTTCCTCCCACAGTCCAAAGAGATGCAGGTTAGTGTGGGTCTACTCCAGTTCTCAGGTTTCTTCCCACAGAGCAAAGACGAAGTCCAAGTGTGGGTTTACTCCGGTTCTCAGGTTTCCTCCCACAGTCCAAAGACATGCAGGTTAGTGTGTGTTTACTCCGGGTTCTCAGGTTTCCTCCACAGTCCAAAGACATGCAGGTTAGCGTGGCTGCAGGTTATTGTGGGTTTACTCCGGGTTCTCAGGTTTCCTCCCACAGTCCAAAGACATGCAGGTTAGTGTGGGTTTACTCCGGTTCTCAGGTTTCCTCCCACAGTCCAAAGAGATGCAGGTTAGTGTGGGTTTACTCTGGTTCTCAGGTTTCCTCCCACAGTCCAAAGAGATGCAGGTTAGTGTGGGTCTACTCCGGTTCTCAGGTTTCTTCCCACAGAGCAAAGACGAAGTCCAAGTGTGGGTTTACTTCGGTCCTCAGGTTTCCTCCCACAGTCCAAAGAGATGCAGGTTAGTGTGGGTTTACTCCGGTTCTCAGGATTCCTCCCACAGTCCAAAGACATGTAGGTTAGTGTGGGTTTACTCCGGTTCTCAGGTTTCCTCCCATAGTCCAAAGACATGTAGGTTAGTGTGGGTTTATTCCGGTTCTCAGGTTTCCTCCCACAGTCCAAAGACATGCAGGTTAGTGTGGGTTTTCTCCGGGTTCTCAGGTTTCCTCCCACAGTCCAAAGACATGTAGGTTAGTGTGGGTTTACTCCGGGTTCTCAGGTTTCCTCCACAGTCCAAAGACATGCAGGTTAGTGTGGGTTTACTCCGGGTTCTCAGGTTTCCTCCCACAGTCCAAAGACATGCAGGTTAGTGTGGGTTTACTCCGGGTTCTCAGGTTTCCTCCACAGTCCAAAGACATGCAGGTTAGCGTGGCTGCAGGTTATTGTGGGTTTACTCCGGGTTCTCAGGTTTCCTCCCACAGTCCAAAGACATGCAGGTTAGTGTGGGTTTACTCCGGTTCTCAGGTTTCCTCCCACAGTCCAAAGAGATGCAGGTTAGTGTGGGTTTACTCTGGTTCTCAGGTTTCCTCCCACAGTCCAAAGAGATGCAGGTTAGTGTGGGTCTACTCCAGTTCTCAGGTTTCTTCCCACAGAGCAAAGACGAAGTCCAAGTGTGGGTTTACTCCGGTTCTCAGGTTTCCTCCCACAGTCCAAAGACATGCAGGTTAGTGTGTGTTTACTCCGGGTTCTCAGGTTTCCTCCACAGTCCAAAGACATGCAGGTTAGCGTGGCTGCAGGTTATTGTGGGTTTACTCCGGGTTCTCAGGTTTCCTCCCACAGTCCAAAGACATGCAGGTTAGTGTGGGTTTACTCCGGTTCTCAGGTTTCCTCCCACAGTCCAAAGAGATGCAGGTTAGTGTGGGTTTACTCTGGTTCTCAGGTTTCCTCCCACAGTCCAAAGAGATGCAGGTTAGTGTGGGTCTACTCCGGTTCTCAGGTTTCTTCCCACAGAGCAAAGACGAAGTCCAAGTGTGGGTTTACTTCGGTCCTCAGGTTTCCTCCCACAGTCCAAAGAGATGCAGGTTAGTGTGGGTTTACTCCGGTTCTCAGGATTCCTCCCACAGTCCAAAGACATGTAGGTTAGTGTGGGTTTACTCCGGTTCTCAGGTTTCCTCCCATAGTCCAAAGACATGTAGGTTAGTGTGGGTTTATTCCGGTTCTCAGGTTTCCTCCCACAGTCCAAAGACATGCAGGTTAGTGTGGGTTTTCTCCGGGTTCTCAGGTTTCCTCCCACAGTCCAAAGACATGCAGGTTAGTGTGGGTTTTCTCCGGGTTCTCAGGTTTCCTCCCACAGTCCAAAGACATGTAGGTTAGTGTGGGTTTACTCCGCTTCTCAGGTTTCCTCCCACAGTCCAAAGACATGCAGGTTAGTGTGGGTTTACTCCGGGTTCTCAGGTTTCCTCCACAGTCCCCCCTGCGACCCCTAACGGGAGAAGCGGTTGCAGATGATGGATGTTTGCAGAGCTTCAGACTGGATTAATCATAATAATTATTATTATTATGATTATTGTTATTATTATAATCGAAATAAATCCGGTCCGTTATATAAATTGTAAAACAACACATATTTTTCGGGTATTGATTATTGATTTGACTACTTCAGCTCTGGGCTCACACACTCACACACACTCACACACTCTCACACACGCACACACGCACTCACACGCACACACACACGCACACACACACTCACACGCACACACACACACACACACTTAACAGGGAGGCGGCTCTTTGATCTGAGAGCAGCTCCGTTTACCGGAGCTTTAATCGGTTTGTACCGAGACAGAGAGAGAGAGAGAGAGAGAGACTCCGTGACCGGAACGCGGCTCTGCTGCACGGGGCTCCGGTACTTCTCTACCTCCGCGGGGAGCCGCATCGTCCGCTGCTGCCGTGACAGTCAGACGGTCTCTCTGTCTCGCTGTCTGTCTCTCTGTCTGTCTCTCTGTCTCTCTGTCTGTCTCTCTGTCTCTCTGTCTCTCTGTCTCTCTGTCTGTCTCTCTGTCTCTCTGTCTGTCTCTCTGTCTCTCTCTCTGTCTCTCTGTCTCTCTGTCTGTCTCTCTGTCTCTCTGACTGTCGGTATTCTAACGTGACGGTAGTTCCCGGTCTCTCCCGGTGTGTTTACTCTGTCACCTCTTACCGGAGGAGGATGATCTGATCCGCCGCTCAGGACGTGACCGGACCGGTTAGAGTCTGAGGAGCAGTTTCTACCGGGACAGAAGCTCCGAGGAGGCTCCGCGGGTCGGTGGGTGGTCTTCATCACCTTCATCACCTTCATCATCATCATCATCATCATCAGGACACTGAACTATGAGGACCAGCAGACACACGAGTCTGTTAGTTAGTTAGTAGAACATCTAGTAGAACATCTAGAGGAACATCTAGTAGAACATCTAGAGGAACATCTAGTGGGACATCTAGTGGGACATCTAGTGGAACAACTAGAGGAACATCTAGTAGAACAACTAGAGGAACATCTAGTGGAACAACTAGAGGAACATCTAGTAGAACAACTAGAGGAACATCTAGTGGGACATCTAGTGGAACAACTAGAGGAACATCTAGTGGATCAACTAGTGGAACATCTAGTAGAACATCTAGAGGGACATCTAGTGGGACATCTAGTGGAACAACTAGAGGAACATCTAGTGGATCAACTAGTGGAACATCTAGTAGAACATCTAGAGGAACATCTAGTAGAACATCTAGTGGAACATCTAGTAGAACATCTAGAGGAACATCTAGTGGGACATCTAGTGGAACATCTAGTAGAACATCTAGAGGAACATCTAGTGGGACATCTAGTGGAACAACTAGAGGAACATCTAGTGGATCAACTAGTGGAACATCTAGTAGAACATCTAGAGGAACATCTAGTGGAACAACTAGAGGAACATCTAGTGGAACATCTAGTGGAACATCTAGTAGAACATCTAGAGGAACATCTAGTGGAACAACTAGTGGGACATCTAGTGGAACAACTAGAGGAACATCTAGTGGAACATTTAGTGGGACATCTAGTGGAACAACTAGAGGAACATCTAGTGGATCAACTAGTGGAACAACTAGAGGAACATCTAGTAGAACATCTAGAGGAACATCTAGTGGAACATCTAGTGGGACATCTAGTGGAACAACTAGAGGAACATCTAGTGGATCAACTAGTGGAACATCTAGTAGAACATCTAGAGGAACATCTAGTGGAACAACTAGAGGAACATCTAGTGGAACATCTAGTGGAACATCTAGTGGAACACCTAGAGGAACATCTAGTGGAACAACTAGAGGAACATCTAGTGGATCAACTAGAGGAACATCTAGTGGATCAACTAGTGGAACATCTAGTAGAACATCTAGAGGAACATCTAGTGGAACAACTAGAGGAACATCTAGTGGAACATCTAGTGGAACATCTAGTGGAACACCTAGAGGAACATCTAGTGGAACAACTAGAGGAACATCTAGTGGATCAACTAGAGGAACATCTAGGGGAACATCTACTAGAACATGTAGAGGAACATCTAGTGGAACATCTAGTAGAACATCAGACCTGTTTCAGTGTGTTTATTCGTCTCTAACAGAGAGGATTCTTCTCTTCAGGATTCTGTTGGACTTTGTGCAGTTTAATGATGATCAGATATTGAACGGTTATTAATTGATGAATGTTATTGATCAGACTGATGAGACTGATCAGACTGATCAGACTGATGAGTGTTTAAACTCTTCTAATATCTGCTCTCTGTTTTCTTTTCCTTTATTCTTCCTTCATCTCTTCATGTGTGTGCAGTGCATGCTGGGTACTTTATCTTGTTTATTTAAATTCAGCAGGTAACAGTCTGACCCATTAATCTGCTTCTGAGTCCTGATTGGTCTACCTGTCTGTCAGGTGGTGATGTCATCATGATGCTGCCGGTATCCAGGTTCAAAGGTCAGCCGGTCGGCATGGTGACCACAGCAGCACCCTGGCTGTCCTTCAGCAGTGACCCCCCCCCCCCCCCACTGGCTCTGGTTGGCCAGCTGGTCAGCAGCGATGTACCAGGCCACGCCCCCTCTGGTGTTCTACCCCCCCGCTGTGTGGATACCTGAACACACACACCTGATACAGGTAACACACACACACAAACACACCTGATACAGGTAACACACCTACCTGATACAGGTAACACACACACACAAACACACCTGATACAGGTAACACACCTACCTGATACAGGTAACACACACACACAAACACACCTGATACAGGTAACACACCCCCTGGGCGTCCGTCCCCTCCTGGGCGTCACTCCTGGGCGTCCCTCCCGGGGACTGGTTTGATAGTTTGGTGGTTTGGTAGTTTGGTATTTGGGTAGTTTGGTAGTTTGGTGGTTTGGTAGTTTGATAGTTTGGTAGTTTGGTAGTTTGATAGTTTGGTAGTTTGATAGTTTGATAATTTGGTGGTTTGGTAGTTTGGTAGTTTGATAGTTTGGTAGTTTGATAGTTTGGTTCTTTGGTAGTTTGGTGGTTTGGTGGTTTGGTAGTTTGATAGTTTGGTAGTTTGATAGTTTGGTGGTTTGGTAGTCTGGTAGTTTGGTGGTTTGGTAGTTTGGTGGTTTGGTAGTTTGGTATTTGGGTGGTTTGGTAGTTTGGTAGTTTGGTAGTTTGGTGGTTTGGTAGTTTGGTATTTGGGTGGTTTGGTAGTTTGGTAGTTTGATAGTTTGGTCGTTTGATAGTTTGATAGTTTGATAGTTTGGTAGTTTGGTAGTTTGGTAGTTTGATAGTTTGGTAGTTTGATAGTTTGATAGTTTGGTAGTTTGGTAGTTTGATAGTTTGATAGTTTGGTGGTTTGGTAGTTTGGTGGTTTGGTAGTTTGATAGTTTGGTAGTTTGGTAGTTTGATAGTTTGATAGTTTGATAGTTTGGTAGTTTGGTAGTTTGATAGTTTGGTAGTTTGATAGTTTGGTGGTTTGGTAGTTTGGTGGTTTGGTGGTTTGGTAGTTTGATAGTTTGGTAGTTTGGTAGTTTGATAGTTTGATAGTTTGATAATTTGGTAGTTTGGTAGTTTGATAGTTTGGTAGTTTGATAGTTTGGTGGTTTGGTAGTTTGGTGGTTTGGTGGTTTGGTGGTTTGGTAGTTTGGTAGTTTGGTAGTTTGATAGTTTGGTAGTTTGATAGTTTGATAATTTGGTGGTTTGGTAGTTTGATAGTTTGGTAGTTTGATAGTTTGGTGGTTTGGTAGTTTGGTGGTTTGGTGGTTTGGTAGTTTGGTGGTTTGGTATTTTGGTGGTTTGGTGGATTGGTAGTTTGGTAGTTTGAGTCATCAGCCGTCTGATCTGCGGCGTCTCTACTAGAGTTGATCTTCCTCTGCAGACGGAGATCAGATGAAAGTTTAATGAGGCCTGAAGGCAGCGAGGGAATAATGTCTGTTAATTACATCATCTACAGCTCCGAGCATCAACTCACTGTAACACCAACAGACCGACCTGGAGTCAGTTACACGCAACATGTTACAGACAGTCACTGACCTGGACTCTAGAGTTCCTGTGGTTCTACTGGTTCTTTACGTGACTCTAGAGTTCCTGTGGTTCTCCGGTTCTTTACGTGACTCTAGAGTTCCTGTGGTTCTACTGGTTCTTTATGTTACTCTTTACGTGACTCTAGAGTTCCTGTGATTCTCCGGTTCTTTATGTTACTCTTTACGTGACTCTAGAGTTCCTGTGGTTCTCCGGTTCTAAGTAGGTGACACATGGAGGAGAAACTATCAAATAAAAATGTGGAACCATCTACTGTTGTTGTTGTTTCAGTGGGAACGTCCAGCTGTTGAAGTGGTTCCTCTGGTTCCTCCGTTCTATCGCTCTTCACCTCTTCATTCTCCTCATCCTCTCCCCAAGGTACACAAACACACACACACACACACACACACACACTAGCATGATGCTAACATGCTAACATGTTTTACAGGAAGTGGGCGTGTTCCAGCGGAGAGACAAGCCCCTCCTCCTGACCAATCACATCATCCAGAGGCCAGAGGGACCCGCCCCCCGGACACGCCTCCTGCTGTCGTCCTCTCGTCACTCAGGTACGACATCACCTGACGCAGGTGGGCGGAGCCAGAAGCAGCTCTCTGATTGGCCGGGAGATTGAAATCATCCGTCCAATCAGAAGCGAGGCTCCTCTGTTAGCCCCTCCCCCTCCTTCCTGCTCGAGGTCTGTCATGTGACCTGGTGTTTAGTTTACTTCCTCCATGATGGCGTCCAATCAGATCACAGTGTTCTGACCCAGAACAGGTGAGTCAGCTCCAGATGGAGGCGGGGCCTCTCTGGTTCTGGTTCTGGTTCTGGCTCAGCATCATTTCCTGTGGTGACCAATCAGCCAATCAGCTGCCTTCATTCTGCTGCCAGTCAGCTGGAATCAAACCAGCGACTCCTGGAGGCCAGATGTGTTTTTTTGGGGCGACTGCATTCACGTCTGCCACATTGCCATGACAACAGTAGTTATTGCTGGGAGCTGATGGCGACGTGGCTCGCTGCTCACACACACACACACACACACACACACACACACACACACACGGAGAAGTGCTGTCAGATGTAATATGAAGATGATTGGTCAATTTAGAATCAGCCAGTGGTGCATGATGGGAAATATCTGCTGCTTCAGATCAGAGACGGCAGACGAGTTTCTGTCGTTACGAGTTTATCGAACGACGTTGACGCGTCGAAACAACGACATATCTGGGATCAATAGAGTATTGATCAGTATGGGTATTGATTAGATATTAGTGTGTTATATTTCACAGTGAATGTGCTGCTCAGACGTCACTGAGAGTAAATATGAACTACAGATAGTTAAATGTGGTGTGTGATAAATATGAACCCGAGCAGAGCGTCGTGCTGCGTTCAGCGTCTCTACACAGATGTTCTATTGTGGCTGTGATGCTGCTGTCAACAGATTTAGGTCAGTGTTTCCTGAAAGGAGCAGAACTGTGTGG
>NC_051288.1:27626157-27638657 GCF_015220745.1 Sebastes umbrosus | reverse complement strand
CAATCAGGAAGCTCCAACACTCGGCCGTCCAATCAGGAAGCTCCAACACTCGGCCGTCCAATCAGGAAGCTCCAACACTCGGCCGTCCAATCAGGAAGCTCCAACACTCAGCAGTCCAATCAGGAAGCTCCAGCACTCGGCCGTCCAATCAGGAAGCTCCAACACTCAGCAGTCCAATCAGGAAGCTCCAACACTCGGCCAATCGTGTAACTTCATCATTCAGAACGTCCTCACACACACACACACACACACACACACACACACCTTACACACACACACACACCACACACACACACACACACACCACACGCACACACACATATATACACACACACACACACACATATATACACACACACACACACACACACACACACACGCACACACACACGCACACACACACCGTGTTGTGTTCAGGGGCTGTTTGATAAAGTGACTCTATAAACTGAGACTCTCCAGGGAGGAACTGGGTGTTTTCAGGAGGAGCTCATAGCTCATCTATACAGGCTGTATACTGCACACACACACACACACACACACACACACACACTCACACACTGAGCTCTATAGTGTTTATTGATAACCAGCTGATTGATTGAAGAAGCTCCGGTTGAGGTAATTGGCCACCGGAGCCATTAACAGTGTGTGTGTGTGTGTGTGTGTGTGTGTGTGTGTGTGTGTGTGTGTGTGTGTGTGTGTGTGTGTGTGTGTGCGTGTGTGTGTGTGTGTGTGTGTGAGCTGAACTGAGATCAGCTGACTGTAGGAGGTGCTACAGAGCTGCTGATTGGCTCGTTGTGACGTTGTTGTTGTTTGTCTGTAAACTGATCTGACACACGACATCCTGCTGCTATGCACCCTGCTAGTGATGAGGTCATGATGAGGTCATGATGAGGTCAGGATGAGGTCATGATAATGTCATGATGAGGTCATGATAATGTCATGATGAGGTCAGGATGAGGTCATGATAATGTCATGATGAGGTCAGGATGAGGTCATGATAATGTCATGATGAGGTCATGATAATGTCATGATGAGGTCATGATGAGGTCATGATAATGTCATGATGAGGTCAGGATGAGGTCATGATGAGGTCATGATAATGTCATGATGAGGTCAGGATGAGGTCATGATAATGTCATGATGAGGTCAGGATGAGGTCATGATGAGGTCATGATGAGGTCATGATGAGGTCAGGATGAGGTCATGATGAGGTCATGATGAGGTCAGGATGATGTCATGATGAGGTCATGATGAGGTCATGATAATGTCATGATGAGGTCAGGATGAGGTCATGATGAGGTCATGATGAGGTCAGGATGAGGTCATGATGAGGTCATGATGAGGTCATCATGAGGTCAGGATGAGGTCAGGATGAGGTCTAGTCTAGTGTCCTCTAGTGTCCTCTAGTGTCCCCTAACGTCCCCTAGTGTCCTCTAGTGTCCTCGCTGGACCTGCGTTGTGTGATTGTGAATGTGTTTGTGACGGTGCTTTCTGATTGGCTGGTTGAGGGTCATGTGATCATGTGTGTGTGTGTTGTTTTCAGTGTTTCATCACCGTGGTGACTAGTTGGTGCTGATGGTGACAGCTCTCTGTGTTTCCATGGCAACCCTGCTTCTCACGCCTGATTGGTCGTTGGGGGGGTAAAGAAAAGGTAGAAAAATAAAGAAATAAGACGGATTATAGATTATAGACGGAAGACAGGAAGTCAAGACATTAGATGGAGACACTTCAAAGAGGCTGAGCTGCTGCACACACACACACACACACACACACACACACACACACACACACTGGTCCATTGAGATGCAGATGAGTCGTCCTTTTATATCCTGACTGAAAACCAGATATTAAGAAACCGCAGAAGAAGAAGAAGAAGAAGAAGAAGAAGTCTGTGTCTGTTTACTGTAATCACTGAAAGCAGCTGAAGTGTTTACACTTCCTGTTTACTGTAATCACTGAAAGCAGCTGAAGTGTTTACACTTCCTGTTTACTGTAAACACTGAAAGCAGCTGAAGTGTTTACACTTCCTGTTTACTGTAATCACTGAAAGCAGCTGAAGTGTTTACACTTCCTGTTTACTGTAAACACTGAAAGCAGCTGAAGTGTTTACACTTCCTGTTTACTGTAAACACTGAAAGCAGCTGAAGTGTTTACACTTCCTGTTACCTGTAATCACTGAAAGCAGCTGAAGTGTTTACACTTCCTGTTACCTGTAATCACTGAAAGCAGCTGAAGTGTTTACAGTAAACAGCATCAGATTTACTGGATTAGTTTGTCTCTGAGAGGAGCTGAAGGTCAAATCACAACAATGATGATGTCATCCTGTAGGTGGAGCTTACTGGGAGTGGGCAGGACTTCACATACAGAGGGACAACGAGGTGTGGCCTATCATTCTAACCAATCAACGACGTGGAGGGGCGTGGTCACGACCAATCATCAGCCTGGACAAAACACTGTCTCCACCCACACAGGTACGTCACATCACACTGTCTCCACCCACACAGGTACATCACATCACACAGTCTCCACCCACACAGGTACGTCACATCACACAGTCTCCACCCACACAGGTACGTCACATCACACAGTCTCCACCCACACAGGTACATCACATCACAATGTCTCCACCCACACAGGTATATCACATCACACTGTGTCCACCCACACAGGTACGTCACATTAAACACTGTCTCCACCCACACAGGTACGTCACATTAAACACTGTCTCCATCCACACAGGTACGTCACATCACACAGTCTCCACCCACACAGGTACATCACATCACACTGTCTCCACCCACACAGGTACGTCACATCACACTGTCTCCACCCACACAGGTACGTCACATTAAACACTGTCTCCATCCACACAGGTACGTCACATCACACAGTCTCCACCCACACAGGTACATCACATCACACTGTCTCCACCCACACAGGTACATCACATCACACTGTCTCCACCCACACAGGTACATCACATCACACTGTCTCCACCCACACAGGTACGTCACATTAAACACTGTCTCCACCCACACAGGTACGTCACATTAAACACTGTCTCCATCCACACAGGTACGTCACATCACACTGTCTCCACCCACACAGGTACGTCACATCACACAGTCTCCACCCACACAGGTACGTCACATTAAACACTGTCTCCATCCACACAGGTACATCACATTAAACACTGTCTCCATCCACACAGGTACGTCACATCACACTGTCTCCACCCACACAGGTACGTTACATCACATCCATGTTGTCCAGAGTGACTTCAGGTAGAGACACAGACAGGTCCATGCAGACAGACTAAAGGTGAGACAGGTGTCCATGTTGGTGAGACAGTCTTCTCTTTGTCTCTTACAGCAGAGTGTCTTCGGACCTGTCTCTCCCTCTCAGCTCTGCATTGATAGGTGGCCTGTCTTACCTGTCCAGGTGAGTTTGTCTGTCTCTCTGTCTCTCTGTCTGTCCCTCTGTTAATAACTGTCTCTCAGTCTCTCTGTCTGTCTGTCTGTCTGTCCCTCTGTCTCTCTGTCTGTCCCTCTGTTAATAACTGTCTCTCTATCTCTCCAGGTGATGAAGGGAGTTCATCCCTCCTTCTTCTCTTCACGCTTTGCTTCCAGATTCACTCTGCTGACAAACTACAGACACAGTAAGACCTGTCTCTCCCTCTGTCTGTCTGTCTGTCTGTCTGTCTGTCTGTCTCTGCCTCTGTCTGTCTGTCTGTCTGTCTGTCTCTCTGTCTGTCTCTCTGTCTTTCTGTCTCTGCCTCTGTCTGTCTGTCTGTCTGTCTGTCTGTCTGTCTGTCTGTCTGTCTGTCTGTCTGTCTGTCTGTCTCTGCCTCTGTCTGTCCCTCTGTCTGTCTGTCTGTCTGTCTGTCTGTCTCTGCCTCTGTCTGTCTGTCTGTCTGTCTGTCTGTCTGTCTGTCTCTCTGTCTGTCTCTCTGTCTTTCTGTCTCTGCCTCTGTCTGTCCCTCTGTCTGTCTGTCTGTCTGTCTGTCTGTCTGTCTTTCTCTGCCTCTGTCTGTCTCTCTGTCTGTCTGTCTGTCTGTCTGTCTGTCTCTGCCTCTGTCTGTCTGTCTGTCTGTCTGTCTGTCTGTCTGTCTCTCTGTCTGTCTCTCTGTCTTTCTGTCTCTGCCTCTGTCTGTCCCTCTGTCTGTCTATCTCTCTGTCTCTCACGGTCACATGACCACGTGTCCTCTGTCATCGTGGCTCACGGAGGATCACATTCAGCCGCAGGAAGTCTTCATCTGTCACGTTGAGTCTCTTTACTTTCCCTCCGCTGAAGACTTTTACTCTCACAGAGACTGATGAAGAGGAGTCTGGTTCAGGTCCAGTTCAGGTCCAGTTCAGGTCCAGTTCAGGTCCAGTCCAGGTCCAGTGGTGTTGATGGAGTCGTAGTGATCAGTGACTGATTGATAACTAATCAATAAATGTATAATAATCAATAATCAGTGTTTGTTTCTGTCAGGAGTTTAAATAAAGTTTTATTTCTTGTGTCATCAGAGAAGCGAGTGATGAGCGGAGGTAAAGTTTCTCTACTGCTGAGGACGGAGAGAGAGATGGAGGACAACAAACAGGTGAGTTACTGCGTTTAGACTCAGGTCATGTGACTCATATAGCTGCTGGAGGCGGAGCTAGTTAGAGGTTGAGCTAGTTAGAGGCGGAGCTAGTTAGAGGTTGAGCTAGTTAGAGGTGGAGCTAGTTAGAGGTTGAGCTAGTTAGAGGTGGAGCTAGTTAGAGGTTGAGCTAGTTAGAGGCGGAGCTAGTTAGAGGCGGAGCTAGTTAGATGTGGAGCTAGTTAGAGGTCGAGCTAGTTAGAGACAGAGCTAGTTAGATGTGGAGCTAGTTAGAGGTCGAGCTAGTTAGAGACGGAGCTAGTTAGATGTGGAGCTAGTTAGAGGTCGAGCTAGTTAGAGACGGAGCTAGTTAGAGACGGAGCTAGTTAGATGTGGAGCTAGTTAGAGGTCGAGCTAGTTAAAGGCGGAGCTAGTTAGATGTGGAGCTAGTTAGAGGTCGAGCTAGTTAGAGGTGAAACTAGTTAGAGACGGAGCTAGTTAGAGGTGAAGCTAGTTAGAGACGGAGCTAGTTAGATGTGGAGCTAGTTAGATGTGGAGCTAGTTGGAGGCAGAGCTAGTTAGATGTGGAGCTAGTTAGAGGTCGAGCTAGTTAGAGACGGAGCTAGTTAGATGTGGAGCTAGTTAGAGACGAGCTAGTTAGATGTGGAGCTAGTTAGAGGTCGAGCTAGTTAAAGGCGGAGCTAGTTAGATGTGGAGCTAGTTAGAGGTCGAGCTAGTTAGAGGCGGAGCTAGTTAGAGGCAGAGCTAGTTAGATGTGGAGCTAGTTAGAGGTTGAGCTAGTTAGAGGCGGAGCTAGTTAGAGGCAGAGCTAGTTAGAGACGGAGCTAGTTAGATGTGGAGCTAGTTAGAGGTTGAGCTAGTTAGAGGCGGAGCTAGTTAGAGGCAGAGCTAGTTAGAGACGGAGCTAGTTAGATGTGGAGCTAGTTAGAGGTTGAGCTAGTTAGAGGCGGAGCTAGTTAGAGGCAGAGCTAGTTAGATGTGGAGCTAGTTAGAGGCAGAGCTAGTTAGAGACGGAGCTAGTTAGATGTGGAGCTAGTTAGAGGTTGAGCTAGTTAGAGGCGGAGCTAGTTAGAGGCAGAGCTAGTTAGAGACGGAGCTAGTTAGATGTGGAGCTAGTTAGAGGTTGAGCTAGTTAGAGGCGGAGCTAGTTAGAGGCAGAGCTAGTTAGATGTGGAGCTAGTTAGAGGTGAAGCTAGTTAGAGACGGAGCTAGTTAGAGATGGAGCTAGTTAGAGGTGAAGCTAGTTAGAGACGGAGCTAGTTAGAGGTGAAGCTAGTTAGAGACGGAGCTAGTTAGATGTGGAGCTAGTTAGAGACGGAGCTAGTTAGATGTGGAGCAAGTTAGAGGCGGAGCTAGTTAAAGGTGGAGCTAGTTAGAGACGGAGCTAGTTAGAGGTGAAGCTAGTTAGAGACGGAGCTAGTTAGAGGTGAAGCTAGTTAGAGACGGAGCTAGTTAGAGGTGAAACTAGTTAGAGACGGAGCTAGTTAGAGGTGAAGCTAGTTAGAGACGGAGCTAGTTAAAGGCGGAGCTAGTTAGAGACGGAGCTAGTTAGAGGTGAAGCTAGTTAGAGACGGAGCTAGTTAGATGTGGAGCAAGTTAGAGGCGGAGCTAGTTAAAGGCGGAGCTAGTTAGAGACGGAGCTAGTTAGATGTGGAGCTAGTTAAAGGCGGAGCTAGTTAGATGTGGAGCTAGTTAGATGTGGAGCAAGTTAGAGGCGGAGCTAGTTAGATGTGGAGCAAGTTAGAGGCGGAGCTAGTTAGAGGTGGAGCTAGTTAAAGGCGGAGCTAGTTAGATGTGGAGCTAGTTAGATGTGGAGCAAGTTAGAGGCGGAGCTAGTTAGAGACGGAGCTAGTTAGATGTGGAGCTAGTTAGAGACGGAGCTAGTTAGATGTGGAGATAGTTAGAGGTGGAGCTAGTTAGATGTGGAGCTAGTTAGAGGTGGAGGTAGTTAGAGGTTAGGGTTGATCAATATTGTAATACTCTGATCAGGTTACTGATTGATCGTTCTCAGATCAGATTCAGATGTACATGTGTTTCCTGTGTGTGTGTGTGTGTGTGCGCGTGTGTGTGTGTTTCCTGTGTGTGTGTTGCAGTGTGTAGGTGAGGACAGAGGAGAGGAGGAGGGAAGTGAAGGAGAAAGGAAAGACAAACGTCCTGTCGCCTCCACCCCTGTCCCGGGGTCGCCATGGTAACTGTTGCTCTGTCACACACAAACACACACACACACACACACACACACACACACACACACACTCCTCTGAACATGTGTGTGCGTGTGTGTATGTGTGTACAGGTGTGTGGTGTGGACCGGGGACGACCGCGTCTTCTTCTTCAATCCCACAATACACCTGTCTGTCTGGGAGAGACCGGGGGAGCTGATTGGTCGAGATATCAGCCGCATCATCGAGGACCCGCCCCACAAGAGGAAGAAGATGACATATGCTGGTCTGACACCTCACCTGTCTGTTATCTCACTTGTCACCTCACCTGTCTGTCAACTCACCTGTCTGTTATCTCACCTGTCTGTCACCTCACCTGTCTGTCACCTCACCTGTCTGTCAACTCACCTGTCTGTCATCTCACCTGTCTGTCATCTCACCTGTCTGTAAACTCACCTGTCTGTTATCTCACCTGTCTGTCATCTCACCTGTCTGTCACCTCACCTATCACCTCACCTGTCTGTCACCTCACCTGTCTGTTATCTCACCTGTCACCTCACCTGTCTGTCACCTCACCTGTCTGTTATCTTACCTGTCTGTTATCTCACCTGTCTGTCATCTCACCTGTCTGTCATCTCACCTGTCACCTCACCTCACCTGTCTGTCATCTCACCTGTCTGTTATCTCACCTGTCTGTCATCTCACCTGTCACCTCACCTCACCTGTCTGTCACCTCACCTGTCTGTCATCTCACCTGTCTGTCATCTCACCTGTCACCTCACCTCACCTGTCTGTCACCTCACCTGTCTGTTATCTCACCTGTCTGTCATCTCACCTGTCTGTCATCTCACCTGTCACCTCACCTCACCTGTCTGTCACCTCACCTGTCTGTCATCTCACCTGTCTGTTATCTCACCTGTCTGTCATCTCACCTGTCTAACTCTGACTCTTTGTCTGTTTCTCACAGAGAGCAGCTGTCAGTCACCTGGTCTCCATGGTAACGATGAAGATATAGATGATGAACATGACCACACCTCCAAAAGAAACAGGTGAATCTGATCAAGCCAATCAGAGGGCAGAACAGAAACCAGGTCAAAGGGTTCTGAGCTGATGATGTCATCATCACAGAGGGATATGATTGGTCACATGTTGAGTTCAAGATTCTCTGTTGCTGCGTAAAATAACCACACCTGTCTGTCCACCTGTCTGTCTACCTGTCTACCTGTCTGTCTCTCTGTCCACCTGTCTGTCTACCTGTCTGTCTGTCTTCCTTTCTGTCTACCTGTCTGTCTACTTGTCTGTCTACCTGTCTGTCTCTCTGTCCACCTGTCTGTCTACCTGTCTGTCTACCTGTCTGTCTGTCTGTCTTCCTGTCTGTCTTCCTGTCTGTCTACCTGTCTGTCTACTTGTCTGTCTACCTGTCTGTCTGTCTGTCTGTCTCTCTGTCTACCTGTCTGTCTGTCTACCTGTCTGTCTATCTGTCTGTCTGTCTACCTGTCTGTCTACCTGTCTGTCTCTCTCCAGACTAGAGGAGTCGATGTCTCTCGTCCCTCATCCAGGAGAAGTTCAGCTCCTCCCCCTGGAGCTTCGTATCGCTCATTTTAGGGAAATGATGCTGGAGAGAGGGGTAATACACTATTATACACACACACATATATATACGTATATATATATACTATATATACGTATATATATAGAGAGAGAGGGGTTATACACTATTATACACATATATATATATATATAGAGAGAGAGAGAAGGGTAATACACTATTATACACACATATATATATATATATATATAGAGAGAGAGAGTGGTTATACACTATTATACACATATATATATATATATAGAGAGAGAGAAGGGTAATACACTATTATACACACATATATATATATATATATAGAGAGAGAGAGAGAGGGGTAATACACTATTATACACATATATATATATATAGAGAGAGAGGGGTAATACACTATTATACACATATATATATATAGAGAGAGAGAGAGGGGTTATACACTATTATACACATATATATATATATATATATAGAAAGAGAGAGGGGTAATACACTATTATACACATATATATATATATATAGAGAGAGAGGGGTAATACACTATTATACACATATATATATATATAGAGAGAGAGGGGTAATACACTATTATACACATATATATATACATATATATATATACTATATATACATATATATATAGAGAGAGGGGTATTACACTATTATACACATATATATATATATATATAGAGAGAGAGGGGTAATACACTATTATATATATATATATATATATATATAGAGAGAGAGGGGTTATACACTATTATACACATATATATATATATATATATAGAGAGAGAGGGGTAATACACTATTATACACATATATATATATAGAGAGAGGGGTTATACACTATTATACACACATATATATATATATATATATAGAGAGAGAGAGGGGTTATACACTATTACACATATATATATATATATATAGAGAGAGAGGGGTAATACACTATTATACACATATATATATAGAGAGAGAGGGGTTATACACTATTATACACATATATATATATAGAGAGAGAGGGGTTATACACTATTATACACATATATATATATATATATAGAGAGAGAGAGAGGGGTTATACACTATTATACACATATATATATATATATATATAGAGAGAGAGAGGGGTTATACACTATTATACACATATATATATATATATATAGAGAGAGAGGGGTTATACACTATTATACACATATATATATAGAGAGAGAGGGGTTAAACACTATTATACACACATATATATATATAGAGAGAGAGAGAGGGGTTATACACTATTATACACACACACACATATATATATATATAACTATATATATATATATAGAGAAAGGGGTAATACACTAATATACACACATATATATCTATGTATATTATATAGATAAATCCCAGTATGAAATAGAGTGTACTGATAGTAAAGGTGTACTAATAGTAAATGTGTACTAATAGTAAAGGTGTACTAATAGTAAGGTGTATTAATAGTAAGGTGTTCTAATAGTAAGGTGTTCTAATATTAATGTGTACTAATAGTAAAGGTGTACTAATAGTAAAGGTGTACTAATAGTAAGGTGTACTAATAGTAATGTGTATTAATAGTAAGGTGTTCTAATAGTAAGGTGTTCTAATAGTAAAGGTGTACTAATAGTAAAGGTGTACTAATAGTAAGGTGTTCTAATAGTAATGTGTACTAATAGTAAAGGTGTACTAATAGTAAAGGTGTACTAATAGTAAGGTGTTCTAATATTAATGTGTACTAATAGTAAAGGTGTACTAATAGTAAAGGTGTACTAATAGTAAGGTGTTCTAATAGTAAAGGTGTACTAATAGGTGTACTAATAGTAAAGGTGTACTAATAGTAAGGTGTTCTAATATTAATGTGTACTAATAGTAAAGGTGTACTAATAGTAAGGTGTTCTAATAGTAATGTGTACTAATAGTAAAGGTGTACTAATAGTAAAGGTGTACTAATAGTAAGGTGTTCTAATATTAATGTGTACTAATAGTAAGGTGTTCTAATAGTAATGTGTACTAATAGTAAAGGTGTACTAATAGTAAAGGTGTACTAATAGTAAGGTGTTCTAATATTAATGTGTACTAATAGTAAAGGTGTACTAATAGTAAAGGTGTACTAATAGTAAGGTGTTCTAATAGTAAAGGTGTACTAATAGTAAAGGTGTACTAATAGTAATGTGTACTAATAGTAAAGGTGTACTAATAGTAAGGTGTTCTAATATTAATGTGTACTAATAGTAAAGGTGTACTAATAGTAAAGGTGTACTAATAGTAAGGTGTTCTAATATTAATGTGTACTAATAGTAAAGGTGTTTTAATAGTAAGGTGTTCTAATATTAATGTGTACTAATAGTAAAGGTGTTTTAATAGTAAGGTGTTCTAATATTAATGTATACTAATAGTAAAGGTGTACTAATAGTAAGGTGTTCTAATAGTAAAGGTGTACTAATAGTAAAGGTGTACTAATAGTAAAGGTGTACTAATAGTAAGGTGTTCTAATATTAATGTGTACTAATAGTAAAGGTGTACTAATAGTAAAGGTGTACTAATAGTAAGGTGTTCTAATAGTAAAGGTGTACTAATAGTAAAGGTGTACTAATAGTAATGTGTACTAATAGTAAATGTGTACTAATAGTAAAGGTGTACTAATAGTAAGGTGTTCTAATATTAATGTGTACTAATAGTAAAGGTGTACTAATAGTAAGGTGTTCTAATAGTAAATGTGTACTAATAGTAAAGGTGTACTAATAGTAAGGTGTTCTAATATTAATGTGTACTAATAGTAAAGGTGTTTTAATAGTAAAGGTGTACTAATAGTAAAGGTGTTTTAATAGTAAAGGTGTACTAATAGTAAAGGTGTTTTAATAGTAAAGGTGTACTAATAGTAAAGGTGTTTTAATAGTAAAGGTGTGTGTGTCTCTGAGGTGTCGGCGTTCTCCAGCTGGGAGAAGGAGCTCCATAAGATGGTGTTTGACCCGCGCTACCTGCTGCTGACCTCACACCAGAGGAAACAGGTCGCTTCATTCACACTGATGTAGAAACACCTGCTTTCATGATGTCACACCTTTGTGATGTCACTGTGATGTTACTATGTGTGTGTGTGTGTGTGTGTGTGTGTGTGTACAGGTGTTTGATCAGTTCGTGAAGAGCAGGATGAAGGACGAGTACAAAGAGAAGAAGAGTAAACTCCAAAAGGCCAGAGACGAGTTCAGACAGCTGCTGGAGGACACCAACATCACTATCAGGTACATCACCTGAGTCCACCTGCTCACCTGGACCAGCAGGTACATCACCTGAGTCCAGCTGCTCACCTGGACCAGCAGGTACATCACCTGAGTCCACCTGCTCACCTGGACCTGCAGGTATCACTCTGAGTCCACCTGCTCACCTGGACTAGCATGTACATCACCTGAGTCCACCTGCTCACCTGGACCAGCAGGTACATCACCTGAGTCCACCTCATCACCTGGACCAGCAGGTACATCACCTGAGTCCACCTGCTCACCTGGACCAGCAGGTATCACTCTGAGTCCACCTGCTCACCTGGACCAGCAGGTATCACTCTGAGTCCAGCTGTTCACCTGGACCAGCAGGTATCACTCTGAGTCCACCTCCTCACCTGGACCAGCAGGTATCACTCTGAGTCCAGCTGTTCACCTGGACCAGCAGGTGTCACTCTGAGTCCACCTGCTCACCTGGACCAGCAGGTATCACTCTGAGTCCAGCTGTTCACCTGGCCCAGCAGGTATCACTCTGAGTCCACCTCCTCACCTGGCCCAGCAGGTATCACTCTGAGTCCAGCTGCTCACCTGGACCAGCAGGTACATCACCTGAGTCCAGCTCCTCACCTGGACCAGCAGGTATCACTCTGAGTCCAGCTGCTCACCTGGACCAGCAGGTATTACTCTGAGTCCAGCTGCTCACCTGGACCAGCAGGTATCACTCTGAGTCCACCTCCTCACCTGGACCAGCAGGTATCACCTGAGTCCACCTCCTCACCTGGACCAGCAGGTCCAGTCTGAGTCCAGCTCCTGGTTCTGGTTGGACTCTAACCGTCAGGTGTTTTTTGTTTTCTCTCCGCAGGTCGACCTTTAAGGAGTTCTGTGCTCGTTGCCGTGGCGACCGGCGCTTCGACGCCCTCAGCAGGAAGAAGGAACAG
>NC_051288.1:27596157-27611157 GCF_015220745.1 Sebastes umbrosus | reverse complement strand
TCTTGTTCTACTGTTCTCTTGTTCTGCTGTTCTCCTGTTCTACTGTTCTACTGTTCTACTGTTCTACTGTTCTCATGTTCTCATGTTCTCATGTTCTACTGTTCTACTGTTCTACTGTTCTTTTATTCTACTGTTTTACTGTTCTCCTGTTCTCCTGTTCTCCTGTTCTCTTGTTCTACTGTTCTCTTGTTCTCCTGTTCTCTTGTTCTCTTTTTCTCCTGTTCTACTGTTCTCCTGTTTTCTTTTTCTCCTGTTCTACCATTCTCCTGTTCTCCTGTTCTCATGTTCTACTGTTCTCCTGTTCTCTTTTTCTCATGTTCTCATGTTCTACTGTTCTTTTATTCTACTGTTCTACTGTTCTACTGTTCTCCTGTTCTCTTGTTCTCTTGTTCTCACACAGGTCATAGAGACGTTCTACGGTTATGATGAGGAAGCGTCGGCGGACTCTGATGGATCGTCTTTGTCGTTTCACACCGACAGAACTCCAGATACAGAACCAGACGAGGTACACACATACCGTTGGTTCTGTTACTGGTCTGACTGGTTCTGTTACTGGTACTGTTACTGGTTCTGTTACTGGTCTCTCTGGTCTGACTGGTTCTGTTATTAGTTCTGTTACTGGTTCTGTTACTTGTCCGACTGGTTCTGTTACTGGTCCGACTGGTTCTGTTACTGGTCCGACTGGTTCTGTTACTGGTTCTGTTTGTGTGTTTCAGGTGTGTGTGCGTGATGATGCAGAGTTCCGGTACCGTCAGCTGACTCAGGAGTATCAGGCGCTGCAGCGAGCTTATGCTCTGCTGACGGAGACGAGCGGAGGCAACTACGACGCCGAGAAGGAGATCAAGGTGACCCGACCTCTGAGCAAGGCACTAACAGGGTGATGGTTCTATTCCCTGTAATGAAGCAAGGCACTAACAGGTCGATGGTTCTATTCCCTGTAATGAAGCAAGGCACTAACAGGTCGATGGTTCTATTCTCTGTAATGAAGCAAGGCACTAACAGGTTGATGGTTCTATTCTCTGTAATGAAGCAAGGCACTAACAGGTTGATGGTTCTATTCTCTGTAATGAAGCAAGGCACTAACAGGTCGATGGTTCTATTCCCTGTAATGAAGCAAGGCACTAACAGGTCGATGGTTCTATTCTCTGTAATGAAGCAAGGCACTAACAGGTCGATGGTTCTATTCCCTGTAATGAAGCAAGGCACTAACAGGTCGATGGTTCTATTCCCTGTAATGAAGCAAGGCACTAACAGGTCGATGGTCTATTCTCTGTAATGAAGCAAGGCACTAACAGGTCGATGGTTCTATTCCCTGTAATGAAGCAAGGCACTAACAGGTCGATGGTCTATTCTCTGTAATGAAGCAAGGCACTAACAGGTTGATGGTTCTATTCTCTGTAATGAAGCAAGGCACTAACAGGTCGATGGTTCTATTCCCTGTAATGAAGCAAGGCACTAACAGGTCGATGGTTCTATTCCCTGTAATGAAGCAAGGCACTAACAGGTCGATGGTCTATTCTCTGTAATGAAGCAAGGCACTAACAGGTTGATAGTTCTATTCCCTGTGTTTCAGACCAGAGAGCAGCTGCTGGCTGAAATCAGTCGATATGAAACCAGAGTAGCAGATCTGGAATCGGCCCTGAAGCAACAAGGACGGGTAACACACTGAATTTAATCTTTACATGTTAGAGTTAGAAATAAGATATGAAATAATAATCAATAATAATAATAATTATTATGATTATTATTAATAATCATAATAATCATAATAATAAAACAGATGATAGGAGGTTTAGTTCACTACAGATGAAATAAACTAAATAGACAAACAGAAACAATGAAGATAACCTGGGTATGATGGAGATACCCTGGTATGATCATGATACCCTGGGTATGGTGAAGATAACCTGGGTATGGTGAAGATATCCTGGGTATGATAATGATACCCTGGGTATGGTGAAGATACCCTGGGTATGATGAACATAGCCTGGGTATGATGAATATACCCCGGTATGTTGAAGATACCCTGGGTATGGTGAAGATAACCTGGGTATGGTGAACATAGCCTGGGTATGATGAAGATACCCCGGTATGATGAATATACCCCGGTATGTTGAAGATACCCTGGTATGATGAAGATAACCTGGGTATGGTGAATATAACCTGGGTATGATGACGATACCCTGGGTATGGTGAAGATACCCCAGGTATGGTGAAGATACCCTGGGTATGATGACGATACCCCGGGTATGGTGAAGATAACCTGGGTATGATGACGATACCCTGGGTATGGTGAAGATAACCTGGGTATGATGACGATACCCTGGGTATGGTGAAGATAACCCGGGTATGGTGAAGATAACCTGGGTATGATGACGATACCCTGGGTATGGTGAAGATACCCCGGGTATGGTGAAGATAACCTGGGTATGATGACGATACCCTGGGTATGGTGAAGATACCCCGGATTGGTGAAGATAACCTGGGTATGATGACGATACCCTGGGTATGGTGAAGATACCCCGGGTATGGTGAAGATACCCCGGGTATGGTGAAGATAACCTGGGTATGGTGAAGATAACCTGGGTATGGTGAAGATAACCTGGGTATGATGACGATACCCTGGGTATGGTGAAGATAACCTGGGTATGGTGAAGATACCCTGGGTATGATGACGATACCCTGGGTATGGTGAAGATACCCTGGGTATGATGACGATACCCTGGGTATGGTGAAGATAACCTGGGTATGGTGAAGATAACCTGGGTATGGTGAAGATAACCTGGGTATGATGACGATACCCTGGGTATGGTGAAGATAACCTGGGTATGGTGAAGATAACCTAGGTATGATGACGATACCCTGGGTATGGTGAAGATAACCTGGGTATGGTGAAGATACCCTGGGTATGATGAAGATACCCTGGGTATGGTGAAGATAACCTGGGTATGGTGAAGATAACCCGGGTATGATGAAGATACCCTGGGTATGGTGAAGATAACCTGGGTATGGTGAAGATAACCCGGGTATGATGAAGATAACCTGGGTATGGTGACGATACCCTGATATGGTGAAGATAACCTGGGTATGGTGAAGATAACCTGGGTATGGTGAAGATAACCTGGGTATGATGAAGATAACCTGGGTATGGTGAAGATAACCTGGGTATGGTGAAGATAACCTGGGTATGATGAAGATAACCTGGGTATGGTGAAGATAACCTGGGTATGGTGAAGATAACCTGGGTATGATGAAGGCATCAGGTGGGAATCTTATCTGCGTTCTGATTGGTTCCAGGGTAGACTCCTGGGATGTGTCTTCAAGCTGATCAGAGGCGCAGAGAACCAATGAGAGCGAGCGAGCGAGAGGTAGAACAAACGGTAGAACGTAGAACAGAGTGACCAATCATATTCCATGAAGAGCCAAACTAAACCAATCAGAACCTGAATCAGAACATTTGACCACAACCAGCTCCACCAATCAGAACAAAGACTCCGCCCACTACTCAGGTAGAGGGGAGGAGCTTATGTGTGATCAGTCTGACTGGTGGCTCTCTGTGGTACATGATTGAACACCTCTGATATAGAACATAGAACATAGAACGTAGAACATAGAACGTAGAACGTAGAACATTGAGCGTAGAACATAGAACGTTGAAGATAGAACGTAGAACGTAGAGCAGGAATCTCGGAGGTTTGAGCTGTAAATATCACTTATTTAAGAACTACTGACACTGTTGTCTGTCTGTCTCTCTGTCTGTCCACCTGTCTGTCTGTCTCTCTGTCTGTCTCTCTGTCTGTCTCTCTGTCTGTCCACCTGTCTGTCTGTCCACCTGTCTGTCTCTCTGTCTGTCCCCGTCTCTCTCTCAATCTGTCTCTCTCTCTGTCCACCTATCTGTCCCCCTGTCTGTCTGTCTGTCTGTCTCTCTGTCTCTCTCTCTGCCTGTCTGTCTGTCTGTCCACCTGTCTGTCTCTCTGTCTGTCCCCCTGTCTCTCTCTCTCTGTCTGTCCCCCTGTCTGTCTGTCTCTCTGTCTCTTTCTCTGTCTGTCTGTCCCCCTGTCTGTCTGTCTCTCTGTCCGTCTCTGTGTCTGTCGACCTGTCTGTCTGTCTGTCTGTCTGTCTGTCTGTCTGTCGACCTGTCTGTCTCTCTCTCTGTCCACCTGTCTGTCCACCTGTCTGTCCCCCTGTCTGTCTGTCTGTCTCTCTGTCTCTCTGTCTCTCTCTCTGTCTGTCTGTCCCCCTGTCTGTCTCTCAGGATGTCCAGTGGGTGGAGGAGAAGCAGTCGTTGTATCAGAGGAATCAGCAGCTGGTAGAGAAGGTGAACAAACTGTAAAATCTCTTTTTGACTCTGAACACATGAAAGACAACGAATAATAATACGAGTGAATAAATGCATTCATATTAACACTGACTCTTTGTTTACATTAGTAAGACTGAATATTTCTGATAGAAGATATAAAAACGTGATGATGTGACGTTGTTTCTGTATGTTTCTGATATTCTGCAGGTGAAGCGGATGGAAGGTGAAGAACTGAAGCTGGAGAACGACATCCAGGACGTCAGAGACCAGAACGAACTGCTGGAGTTCAGGATCCTAGAGCTCGAGGTAAAGACAGTCAGACTGACCTAAACAACAACAACAACAACAAGTTCAAACAGTCAGACTGACACGTGTCTCTGTTTCTATGGAAACCATGTTGACTGTTCAGGAGAGGGAGCGACGCTCACCTGCCATTAACTTCCAACACATCCATTTCCCAGAAGGCCTCAGTCCTCTACAGATCTACTGCGAGGCAGAGGGAGTCGCTGTGAGTAACAGTAGGCCTACACCTGAGTACACCTGTAAACACACCTGAGTGCACCTGTAACCATACCTGAGTACACCTGTAAACATACCTGAGTACACCTGTAAACACACCTGAGTGCACCTACAAACACCGGAGTACACCCGTAAACACCTGAGTACACCTGTAAACACACCTGAGTGCACCTGTAACCATACCTGAGTACACCTGTAAACATACCTGAGTACACCTGTAAACACACCTGAGTGCACCTACAAACACCGGAGTACACCCGTAAACACCTGAGTACACCTGTAAACACACCTGATTACACCTGTAAACATACCTGAGTACACCTGTAAACACACCTGAGTGCACCTACAAACACCGGAGTACACCCGTAAACACCTGAGTACACCTGTAAACATACCTGAGTACACCTGTAAACACACCTGAGTGCACCTAAAAACACCGGAGTACACCCGTAAACACCTGAGTACACCTGTAAACACACCTGAGTGCACCTGTAACCATACCTGAGTACACCTGTAAACATACCTGAGTACACCTGTTAACACACCTGAGTGCACCTACAAACACCGGAGTACACCCGTAAATACCTGAGTACACCTGTAAACACACCTGAGTGCACCTGTAACCATACCTGAGTACACCTGTAAACATACCTGAGTACACCTGTTAACACACCTGAGTGCACCTGTAACCATACCTGAGTACACCTGTAAACATACCTGAGTACACCTGTTAACACACCTGAGTGCACCTACAAACACCGGAGTACACCCGTAAACACCTGAGTACACCTGTAAACACACCTGAGTGCACCTGTAAACATACCTGAGTACACTTATAAACACACCTGAGTACACCTATAAACACACCTGAGTACACCTGTAAACACCTGAGTACACCTATAAACACACCTGAGTACACCTGTAAACACCTGAGTACACCTATAAACACACCTGAGTGCACCTATAAACACCTGAGTACACCTACAAACACCTGAGTACACCTGTAAACACACCTGCGTACACCTGTAAACACCTGAGTACACTTATAAACACACCTGAGTACACCTGTAAACACCTGAGTACACTTATAAACACACCTGAGTACACCTATAAACACACCTGAGTACACCTGTCAACACCTGAGTACACTTATAAACACACCTGAGTATACCTGTAAACACACCTGAGTACACCTGTAAACACCTGAGTACACCTGTAAACACACCTGAGTACACCTGTAAACACCTGAGTACACCTGTAAACATACCCGAGTACACCTACAAACATCTGAGTACACCTGTAATCACACCTGAGTACACCTGTAAACACCTGAGTACACCTGTGAACACACCTGAGTACACCTGTAAACACCTGAGTAAACCTGTGAACACACCTGAGTACACCTGAGTAATTGTTGGTTCTGCTGAATGATGTGTTGTGTTGTTGTTCTTCAGGAGATCGTGATCAGTGAGTTGATGAAGAAGCTGGACATTCTGGGAGATAACGCCGTAAGTGTATGTTGAATTTATTTTGTACATGTATGTGTTTAATTATTGAAGTCAATCAGTTTGGACCTGAACTCCGTCTTCTACCGTCGGTTCTGTTTATTTGGACCTGAAGCTTCAAACCTGAGCTTCAGTCTGCTGCAGTAGATCCTTCAGTTATTTACGTGTTGTTGACGTGTTGTTGGCGTGTTGTTGACGTGTTATTGACGTGTTGTTGGCGTGTTGTTGACGTGTTGCTGTTTGCGTGTCTTCCTGCAGAACCTGTCCAATGACGAGCAGGTGGTGGTGATCCAGGCCAGGACTGTCCTCACTCTGGCAGAGAAGGTAACACAGCAGTGATGCTGACCTTTGACCCCGTCTGAATCATGTATATAAACACAGTCATTCTGTCCCCCTCTACCTGTCCCTCTACCTGTCTGTCTCTCTACCTGTCTGTCTCTCTACCTGTCTCTCTACCTGTCTGTCTCTCTACATGTCTGTCTCTGCTCAGTGGTTGGAGTCCATCGAGGTGACCAAGTCGGCTCTGCAGCAGAAGATGTTGGACATTGAGAGTGAGAAGGTAAAAGACTAAAAGGACAGCAGCAGCCTCGGTGTGTGTTTGTATCATTAGTGACGGTAGAGAGACGGATGTGAACGGGGTCAAACCCACGAGGACGCCTCATAGCAGCAGCGTTCTGAAAGCTTTAACAACTTTATACATTTTAAAAACATTAATGAGTTCCTCTTGAAGGAGTCGAACCAACCGAGGAGCTCGTCGTCACGGTGACGCCTCAGGTAAAAACACGGTGAAGTTGTTTACGGTTGTATTTCTGTTGTCTAACATTATCTGACAACCTTCAGGTGACCTTTGACCTCTGTGTGTTGTTGTGTAGGACCTGTTCAGTAAACAGAAGGGTTACCTGGATGAAGAGCTGGACTACAGGAAGCAGTCCATGGATCAGGCTCATAAGGTCAGTGTGAGACGCAGTGATAGTTCAACCCCCAACAACCCCCAACAACTCCCTAACAACCCCCTAACAACCCCTAAAAAACCCCAACAACCCCCTAACAACTCCCTAACAAACCCTAAAAACCCCAACAACCCCTAACAACCCCTAAAAACCCACAACAACCCCCTAACAACTCCCTAACAAACCCTAAAAAAAACCAACAACCCCCTAACAACTCCCTAACAAACCCTAAAAAAAACCAACAACCCCCTAACAACTCCCTAACAAACCCTAAAAACCCTGACAACCCCCCAACAACCCCCTAACAACCCCTAACAAACCCTAAAAAACCCTGACAACCCCCCAACAACCCCCTAAAAACTCCTAACAATCCCCAACAACCCCCTAACAACCCTTAATAAACCCTAAAAAAAACCAACAACCCCCTAAAAAAAACCAACATTCCCTAACAACCCCTGACAACCCCCGACAACCCCCTAATAACCCCCCAACAACCCCCCAACAACCCCCAACAACCTCCGACAACCCCCTAACCAAACCCCCCAACAACCCCCCAACAACCCCTAACAATCCCAAACAACCCCTAACAACCCCCCAACAACCCCCTAAAAAAAACCAACAACCCCCGACAACCTCCCAACAACCCCCCAACAACCCCCTAACAACCCCTAACAACCACTAACAGCTTCACAAACACCGGTTCATTATTCTACTTTACTCCTCACAGCTAATATTGATTTTTCTGATGGGATGAAATATTTTCTTGGTGTCCTCAGAGGATCCTGGAGCTGGAGGCCATGTTGTTTGAGGCTCTGCAGCAGGAGGAGGAGTTCAGGATGGAGGGATTAAAGATGGAGAAGGGTCGTCTGTCTGAAACACTGACGGAGGACGAGAGGGACAGCCTGAGGAGAGCTATGGACCAATGGAAACGATCGGTGATGTGTGAGCTGAGAGAGAGAGACGTCCAGATCCTCCGAGAGAGGATGGAGATACTGCAGCTCACACAACAGGTAGATGGTTAAACTACAGGTAACCTGTTAAACTACAGGTAGATGTTTAAACTACATTTAACTACAGGTAGACTATTAAACTACAGGTAGACGTTTAAACTACAGGTAACTACAGGTAGACTATTAAACTACAGGTAAACTATTAAACTACAGGTAACTACAGGTAGACTATTTAACTACAGGTAAACTGTTAAACTACAGGTAACTACAGGTAAACTGTTAAACTACAGGTAAACTGTTAAACTACAGGTAGATGTTTAAACTACAGGTAACTTCAGGTAGACTATTAAACTACAAGTAAACTATTAAACTACAGGTAACTACAGGTAGACTATTAAACTACAGGTAGACGTTTAAAATACAGGTAACTACAGGTAAACTGTTAAACTACAGGTAACTACAGGTAGACTATTAGACTTAAGGTAGACGTTTAAAATACAGGTAACTACAGGTAAACTGTTAAACTACAGGTAACTACAGGTAAACTATTAAACTAGAGGTAAACTGTTAAACTACAGGTAAACTGTTAAACTACAGGTAACTACAGGTAAGCTGTTAAACTACAGGTAGATGTTTAAACTACATTTAACTACAGGTGAACTGTTAAACTACAGGTAACTACAGGTAGACTATTAAACTACAGGTAGACGTTTAAACTACAGGTAACTACAGGTAAACTGTTAAACTACAGCTAAACTGTTAAACTACAGGTAACTACAGGTAAACTGTTAAACTACAGGTAAATTGTTAAACTACAGGTAACTACAGGTAAACTGTTAAACTAAAGGTAACTACAGGTAAACTGTTAAACTACAGGTGAACTGTTAAACTACAGGTAACTTCAGGTAAACTGTTAAACTAAAGGTAACTACAGGTAAACTGTTAAACTACAGGTAGACGTTTAAACTACAGGTAACTACAGGTAGACGTTTAAACTACAGGTAAACTATTAAACTACAGGTAACTACAGGTAGACTATTTAACTACAGGTAAACTGTTAAACTACAGGTAACTACAGGTAAACTGTTAAACTACAGGTAAACTGTTAAACTACAGGTAACTACAGGTAGACTATTTAACTACAGGTAAACTGTTAAACTACAGGTAACTACAGGTAGACTGTTAAACTACAGGTAAACTGTTAAACTACAGGTAACTACAGGTAGACTATTAAACTACAGGTAGATGTTTAAAATACAGGTAACTACAGGTAAACTGTTAAACTACAGGTAACTACAGGTAGACTATTAAACTACAGGTAGACGTTTAAAATACAGGTAACTACAGGTAAACTGTTAAACTACAGGTAAACTGTTAAACTACAGGTAACTACAGGTAAACTGTTAAACTACAGGTAGACGTTTAAACTACAGGTAACTACAGGTAAACTGTTAAACTACAGGTAGACGTTTAAACTACAGGTAACTACAGGTAAACTGTTAAACTACAGGTAACTACAGGTAAAATGTTAAACTACAGGTAAACTGTTAAACTACAGGTAACTACAGGTAAACTGTTAAATTACAGGTAAACTGTTAAACTACAGGTAACTAGAGGTAAACTGTTAAACTACAGGTAAACTGTTAAACTACAGGTAACTACAGGTAAATTGTTAAACTACAGGTAGACGTTTAAACTACAGGTAACTACAGGTAAACTGTTAAACTACAGGTAACTACAGGTAAAATGTTAAACTACAGGTAAACTGTTAAACTACAGGTAACTACAGGTAAACTGTTAAACTACAGGTAAACTGTTAAACTACAGGTAACTAGAGGTAAACTGTTAAACTACAGGTAAACTGTTAAACTACAGGTAACTACAGGTAAACTGTTAAACTACAGGTAGATGTTTAAATTACAGGTAACTACAGGTAAACTGTTAAACTACAGGTAACTACAGGTAGACTGTTAAACTACAGGTAGACGTTTAAACTACAGGTAACTACAGGTAAACTGTTAAACTACAGGTAAACTGTTAAACTACAGGTAACTACAGGTAAACTGTTAAACTACAGGTAGACGTTTAAACTACAGGTAACTACAGGTAAACTGTTAAACTACAGGTAACTACAGGTAAACTGTTAAACTACAGGTAACTACAGGTGGACTTGTTGTATGTTTCATGTATTGTTGGTGTTTGTGTTTCCAGAGGAACAAGGAGCTGGAGGAATTTATAGAAGCACAAAAACGACAGATTAAAGAGCTGGAGGAGAAGGTACGGAATAATAGAGACACAATAGAGTCTGGTTGTAAACGATCTACTTTCTGTGACTCTTCAACTGACTCTCCACTTCTTTTCTTTCAGTTTCTATTCCTCTTTCTATTCTTCTCTTTGGCGTTCATCCTCTGGTCCTAACAGCAGCTGGTGAGTCACACAGCAACACGTTTCAGTACACCTGGGGTAAACCCTGTACACCTGGGGTAAACCCTGTACACCTGGGGTGAACCCTGTACACCTAGGGTACACCCTGTACACCTGGGGTAAACCCTGTACACCTGGGGTAAAACCTGTACACCTAGGGTACACCTGGGGTAAACTCTGTACACCTGGGGTAAACCCTGTACACCAGAGGTACACCCTGTACACCTGGGGTGAACCCTGTACACCTGGGGTGAACCCTGTACACCTGGGGTAAACCCTGTACACCTGGGGTAAACCCTACAGGGTTTCCTATCATTGAGTGTTAGCTGTACAGATGTCAATGGTTGTATGAATCTATATAATGATGTAATTAAATCTCGTTAACGGTGTTGACGTCTGTGTTTCAGGGTGTGCAGCCTCCAGAGTCCAGCAGCTGAACACTCAGCAGGGTCGGCTCAGTCTGATCGGACCGAAGCGACATGAGGATTCAGAAGGATTCAGGGTTTGAACCAGCAGCTTCCTGACTGAGGCACGTTGGCTTCACTGCCCCACTGACCTGCCTCTGGCTGCTGTCAGCCAATCAGAGCAGAGCCCAGCTGTCAGCTGACTCTGGAACTACACCGTCACACCTCAAGGACGAAGACAAGGATGGTTTCCACGGCCACAGATGAACGTTGTGTTTCAGACAAGTGAAATCCACAACGGCAATATGCTAACTAGCTTCCTGTTAGCTACTGTTTACCAGGAAGTTCTTGTTCAGACACCTGATATGTAGCTGACACACATTCTGGCCTCAGGAGGCCGGCTGGACCAAAGTGGTGCTGGACGACACACAGTGTTAGCTCAGCTAGCTGGACGACGCACAGTGTTAGCTCAGCTAGCTGGACGACGCACAGTGTTAGCTCAGCTAGCTGGACGACACACAGTGTTAGCTCAGCTAGCTGGACGACGCACAGTGTTAGTTCAGCTAGCTGGACTACGCACAGTGTTAGCTCAGCTAGCTGGACGACGCACAGTGTTAGCTCAGCTAGCTGGACGACGCGCAGTGTTAGCTCAGCTAGCTGGACGACGCACAGTGTTAGCTCAGCTAGCTGGACGACGCACAGTGTTAGCTCAGCTAGCTGGACGACGCGCAGTGTTAGCTCAGCTAGCTGGACGACGCACAGTGTTAGCTCAGCTAGCTGGACGACGCGCAGTGTTAGCTCAGCTAGCTGGACGACGCACAGTGTTAGCTCAGCTAGCTGGACGACGCGCAGTGTTAGCTCAGCTAGCTGGACGACGCACAGTGTTAGCTCAGCTAGCTGGACGACGCGCAGTGTTAGCTCAGCTAGCTGGACGACGCGCAGTGTTAGCTCAGCTAGCTGGACGACGCACAGTGTTAGCTCAGCTAGCTGGACGACGCGCAGTGTTAGCTCAGCTAGCTGGACGACGCACAGTGTTAGCTCAGCTAGCTGGACGACGCGCAGTGTTAGCTCAGCTAGCTGATTTTAAACATTGCTAGCTAACGGAGCGTGTTGGTTGGGTCGGTTGCAGGTGTCTGACCCGGTCGTGTCTGACCCGGTCGTGGGTGAATGACGCTCAAGTGACGACCGAGATCGATGAACTACAAACAGACGTTCAGTAAAGCGGTTGCTAAGTTACCTTGATGAGTTCACACAGTAGAAACAGTAGAAACAGTAGAAGCTGTTGTTAAATGGAGCGTTCTCGTCTGCCCTGATGTAAGTTCAGTTGAATTTAACTGTGTTCTGATTGGCTGTTCCTGCAGGCTGGAGAGTGATGTCACACTGTAGAGCCTCTCAGCTCCCTCGTAGATCTGAGGTTACGTTGTGTAACCTTCATGTAGTTTCAGCCCACCTGAATCATCCCGGGACCAAAAACTGATGAAGGACACACTCGTTGACGGCGTCAGGAGGTCCGCTGGAGGTCAGAGCTGCAACGACTGAACAATGAACCGGTTCTGATCCGAAGAAACGAAGCATGAAATCTGAAACAGGTTTAAAAACTGCTCAGAAACATTTGATCTCATAATAAAAACCTGCTGCAGAGGTTCTGATCCGGTCTCTGCAGAGGTTCTGATCCGGTCTCTGCAGAGGTTCTGATCCGGTCTCTGGACCAGATCAACTGGGAGGTCAACGTGATGGAGGAAAGTACAACGTCAGTGTTTCACAGACCCGCCTGAATAATGGAGGATAATTTCACAAATCTAAAACGATGTATTATTATATACTATATTATACTATTACTATACTGTTATACTATATTATATACTATTATTACTATAATAATTATTATTATTAGGCTATATGAATTTATGCATTTTTCATTTCACGCTGCTACTCGAGATAATCAGTTGACTATCTGATCAAAGTAAATGGAAATATGAGAATAGAAAGTGAGTTAAATAAAAGTACAGAAAATAAATGTTCAAATAAAAAGTTTAATATTTTTACAGTTTGGTTAATTTTCAAATCAGAATACATTTTTTATTTTTCAGATAAAATGTTCCTGCATATCAGGGCTTTGACTTCCATTCACCACCAACGTGTCATTTCAATATCAAATTCATATATAAACTATATATATATAAACAGGATTCATTTATAATGTGAATTATCTTCCCTCGGTGTTTAACTGAAGCAGGTTCAGAGCTGAATCTTTCCTGATGTTGTACTTTTATTATTCCAGATGATATTTTTCTATCTCTGCTGTGAGTCTGAACTCAGTGAACATCTGACAAGTCGGCAGTTTGACGTGATGACACATTAAAAACGGTGGAAACGAGACTGAAGACAAAACTGTGTTTGTGTTTTGTTGTTTTTCACTAACTGACCTTATTTGATCCATTATTACCTCCACCAAGGCTGAAGAGCCAAGAGTCAAGACCGAAGAGCCAAGACCGAAGAGCCAAGACCGAAGAGCCAAGACCAAAGAGTCAAGAGCCAAGAGCCAAGAGCCAAGAGCCAAGACCGAAGAGCCAAGAGTCAAGAGCCAAGACCGAAGAGCCCAGAGCCAAGACCAAAGAGCCAAGAGCCAAGACCGAAGAGCCAAGACCGAAGAGCCAAGAGCAAAGAGTCAAGAGCCAAGACCAAAGAGCCAAGAGCCAAGACCGAAGAGCCAAGAGCAAAGAGTCAAGAGCCAAGACCAAAGAGCCAAGAGCCAAGACCGAAGAGCCAAGACCAAAGAGTCCAGACCCAAGACCAAAGAGCCAAGAGCCAAGACCGAAGAGCCAAGACCGAAGAGCCAAGAGCAAAGGCCCAAGAGCCAAGACCGAAGAGCCAAGAGCCAAGAGCCAAGACCGAAGAGCCAAGACCGAAGAGCCAAGAGCAAAGGCCGAAGAGCCAAGGCCGAAGAGCCAAGAGCCAAGACCGAAGAGCCAAGGCCGAAGAGCCAAGAGCCAAGACCGAAGAGTCAAGAGCCAAGAGCCAAGACCGAAGAGCCAAGAGCCAAGAGCCAAGACCGAAGAGCCAAGGCCGAAGAGCCAAGAGCCAAGACCGAAGAATCAAGAGCCAAGAGCCAAGAGCCAAGAGCCAAGAACCAAGACCGAAGAGCCAAGAGCCAAGAGCCAAGGCCAAAGAGTCAAGAGCCAAGACCGAAGAGCCAAGACCAAAGAGCCAAGAGCCAAGACCGAAGAGCCAAGAGCCAAGACCGAAGAGTCAAGAGCCAAGACCGAAGAGCCAAGAGCCAAGACTGAAGAGTCAAGAGCCAAGAGCCAAGACCGAAGAGCCAAGAGCCAAGGCCGAACAGCCAAGATCGAAGGCCGAAGGGTTAGGAAGGAGGTCATGTTTTCACCGGTGTTGGTTTGTCTGTTTGGAGGATTAATCCAAAAGTCCGAGATGGATTTGAATGAAATCTTTTGGAGGGGTGGGGTGTGGGGGTTGTTGGGTGTTGTTGGGTGTTGTTAGGGGGTTGTTGGGGGTTGTTGGGTGTTGTTAAGGGGTTGTTAGGGGGTTTTGGGGGGTTGTTAGGGGGTTGTTGGACGTTGTTAGGGGTTGTTAGGGGGTTGTTAGGGGGTTTTGGGGGGGTTGTTAGGGGGTTGTTAGGGGGTTGTTGGGTGTTGTTAGGGGTTGTTGGCCTTGTTAAG
This sequence comes from Sebastes umbrosus, assembly GCF_015220745.1. Taxonomy (NCBI): domain Eukaryota; kingdom Metazoa; phylum Chordata; class Actinopteri; order Perciformes; family Sebastidae; genus Sebastes; species Sebastes umbrosus. The sequence continues at coordinate 27,596,428 of NC_051288.1, read as the reverse complement.
GTGTTGTAGGGCATTGTTAGGGGGTTGTTGGGCGTTGTTAGGGGTTGTTAGGGGGTTTTGGGGGGTTGTTAGGGGGTTGTTGGGCGTTGTTAGGAGGTTGTTAGGGGGTTTTGGGGGGTTGTTAAGGGGTTGTTGGGGGTTGTTAGGGGGTTGTTGGGTGTTGTTAGGGGTTGTTGGGGGTTGTTGGCCTTGTTAGGGGGTTGTAGGGCGTTGTTAGGGGGTTGTTGGGGGTTGTTGGGCGTTGTTAGGGGGTTGTTGGGGGTCGTTTGTG
>NC_051288.1:27568657-27591157 GCF_015220745.1 Sebastes umbrosus | reverse complement strand
GACCACCTGACCTCTACCTGACCTCCACCCGACCTCCACCTGACCATCTGACCTTCACCTGACCACCTGACCTCCACCTGACCACCTGACCTCCACCTGACCTCCAGCTGACCACCTGACCTCCACCTGACCACCTGACCACCTGACCTCCACCTGACCTCCACCTGACCTCCAGCTGACCACCTGACCTCCACCTGACCTCCAGCTGACCACCTGACCTCCACCTGACCACCTGACCTCCAACCGACCTCCACCTGACCTCCATCTGACCTCCATCCGACCTCCACCTGACCTCCACCCAACCTCCACCTGATCTCTACCTGACCACCTGACCTCCACCTGACCTCCACCTGACCACCTGACCACCTGACCTCCACCCAACCTCCACCTGATCTCTACCTGACCACCTGACCTCCACCCGACCTCCACCTGACCACCTGACCACCTGACCTCCACCCAACCTCCACCTGATCTCTACCTGACCACCTGACCTCTACCTGACCGCCACCTGACCACCTGACCTCCACCCAACCTCCACCTGATCTCCACCTGACCACCTGACCACCACCTGACCACCTGATCTCCACCCGACCTCCACCTGACCACCTGACCTCCACCCAACCTCCACCTGATCTCTACATGACCACCTGACCTCTACCTGACCTCCACCCGACCTCCACCTGACCATCTGACCTTCACCTGACCACCTGACCTCCACCTGACCGCCTGACCTCCACCTGACCTCCAGCTGACCACCTGACCTCCACCTGACCTCCACCTGACCTCCAGCTGACCACCTGACCTCCACCTGACCACCTGACCTCCAACCGACCTCCACCTGACCTCCATCTGACCTCCATCCGACCTCCACCTGACCTCCACCTGACCACCACCTGACCACCTGATCTCCAGGTGACCTCCAGGTGAGTTGTGGGTGGTAGCTGTCTGTGACATCATCAGATTTCCTGTTGTGTTTCCTGATCAGACAGATCGGTGAGAACCTGATCATCCCGCCGGGCGTGAAGACGGTGGACGCGTACGGTCAGCTGGTGATCCCCGGGGGAGTCGACGCCAACACCAACCTGCACGCTCCGCAGAAAGGCATGAACCCCACCGATGGCTTCTACCACGGAACCAGAGCCGCCGTGTCCGGGGGAACCACCACCATCAGTCAGATAACCACCAATCAATAACCTATCAATACTCATCTATCAATAACCTGTCAATACTCATCAATCAATAACCTATCAATACTCATCTATCAATAACCTATCAATACTCATCTATCAATAACCTATCAATACTCATCAATCAATAACCTATCAATACTCATCAATCAATAACCTCTCAGTACTGATCGGTGGCGGTTGTGTTTCCAGTGGACCACGTCCTGGTGGAGGCGGGGACTAGTTTACTGACGGCGTTCGATCAGTGGAGGGAGACGGCGGAGCAGACGGCGTGCTGCGACTTCTCGCTCCACCTGGACATCACTCGCTGGCACGAAGGACTCTACGAAGAGATGGAGACGCTCGTCAAAGACCAAGGTGAGAAGACGGTCCACTGATCGCTACTAAAGACTCTAACGACTCTAAAGACTCTGAAGACTCTAAAGACTCTAAAGACTCTAAAGACTCTAATGACTACAGACTCTGAAGACTCTAAAGACTCTAACGACTCTGAAGACTCTGAAGACTCTGACAACTCTAAAGACTCTGACAACTCTAACGACTCTGAAGACTCTGAAGACTCTAAAGACTCTAACGACTCTAACGACTCTGAAGACTCTGAAGACTCTAACGACTCTAAAGACTCTAACGACTCTGAAGACTCTGAAGACTCTAACGACTCTAAAGACTCTGACAACTCTAAAGACTCTGAAGACTCTAAAGACTCTAACGACTCTAACGACTCTGAAGACTCTGAAGACTCTAACGACTCTAAAGACTCTGACAACTCTAACGACTCTGAAGACTCTGAAGACTCTGACAACTCCAACGACTCTGAAGACTCTAACGACTCTAAAGACTATGACAACTCTAACGACTCTGAAGACTCTGACAACTCTAACGACTCTGAAGACTCTGAATACTCTAAAGACTCTAAAGACTCTGAAGACTCTAACGACTCTAACAACTCTGAAGACTATAAAGACTAACGACTCTGAAGACTCTAAAGACTAACGACTCTGAAGACTCTGAAGACTCTAACGACTCTAAATACACTAAAGACTCTGAAGACTATAAAGACTCTGAAGACTCTAACGACTGTAAAGACTCTGAAGACTCTAAAGAATCTGAAGACTATAAAGACTCTCACGACTCTAAAGACTCTGAAGACTCTAAAGACTCTAAAGACTGAAGACTCTGAAGACTCTAAAGACTCTGAAATCTCTAACGACTCTAACAACTCTGAAGACTCTAAAGACTGAACACTGAAGACTCTAACGACTCTAAAGACTCTGAAGACTCTAAAGACTCTAAAGACTCTAACGTCTCTGAACTGAACTATGTATTAAGTGTAATATTGGTGTTCCAGGTGTGAACTCCTTCCTGTTCTTCATGTCCTACAAAGACAAATACCAGAGCTCCGACTCTCAGGTGAGCTACACTCTCAGGTGAGCTACACTCTCAGGTGAGCTCCACTGTGTGGTTGTTGCTCAGGTTGGTTCGGTTTAGTAGGCGTCAGTGTTTTCTCTTCACTGAACTAAATCTGCTTTCTGTTTCAGCTCTACGAGGCGTTCGGGGTCCTCCGGGATCTTGGAGCCATCGCACAGGTGCACGCTGAGAATGGTGACATCATTGATGAGGTAACACACCTGAGTGTAAATTAAAGAACAGACGTCAGCTGAAGGTTCAGTTCTGGTCTGATTCTAACGGAGAACTCAAACTGGTTCATGTTTCAGGAACAGAAGAAGCTTCTCTCTCTCGGCATCACTGGACCTGAAGGACATGTTTTATCTCACCCTGAAGAGGTACTCACATCTGTAATTACACCTGTAATTACACCTGTCACACACCTGTAATTACACCTGTAATTACACCCTTTCACACACCTGTAATTACACCTGTAATTACACCTGTCACACACCTGTAATTACACCTGTCACACACACCTGTCACACACCTGTCCCACACCTGTAATTACACCTGTCACACACCTGTAATTACACCTGTCACACACCTGTAATACACCTGTAATTACACCTGTAATAACACCTGTCACACACACCTGTAATTACACCTATAATTACACCTGTCACACACCTGTCACACACCTGTCACACAACTGTAATTACACCTGTCACACACCTGTAATTACACCTGTAATAACACCTGTAATTACACCTGTAATAACACCTGTCACACACACACACACCTGTAATTACACCTATAATTACACCTGTCACACACCTGTAATTACACCTGTCACACACCTGTAATTACACCTGTAATAACACCTGTCACACACACCTGTAATAACACCTGTAATTACACCTGTCACACACCTGTAACCTGTAACAAGTGTTACTGATGGTAGTGATGATGATGATGACGTGTTGTCATGTTGTGTGTCAGGTGGAGACGGAGGCGGTGTATCGGGCCGTCACCATCGCCAAGCAGGCCAACTGTCCGCTGTACGTTACCAAGGTGATGAGCAAATCTGCCGCTGATGTCATCGCCAAAGCCAGGAAGAAAGGTGACATCATCATCCTCATGTGTTCTTCATCACCCCCTTTAATCCACATCAGGTTCAACATGCTCCTGTCTCTGTCCTCAGGTATCGTGGTGTATGGGGAGCCAATCACAGCCAGCCTGGCCACTGACGGCTCTCACTATTGGTCCAAAGACTGGGCCACAGCTGCCGCCTTTGTCATGAGCCCGCCTCTCAACCGTGATCCCTCAACTCCACAGTACCTAACCTCTCTGTTAGCATGGTTAGTATGACTCTACCTGTCTGTTAGCATGGTTAGTATGACTCTACCTCTCTGTTAGCTTGCTTAGCATTAATGTAACCTCACCTTCCACCTCAGCGGTCTAGGTGATCCAGGTGAACCAGGTGAACCAGGTGATCCAGGTGTTCCAGGTGAACCAGGTGATCCAGGTGATCCAGGTGAACCAGGTGATCCAGGTGATCCAGGTGAACCTGACAGGTGCTTGTCATGTGTGTTTTGTCCAGTGGAGACCTCCAGGTGACGTCCAGCGCTCAGGCCAGCTTCTCCACGGCCCAGAAAGCCGTCGGTAAAGATGACTTCACTCTGATCCCAGAGGGAACCAACGGGATCGAGGAGAGGATGTCCGTGGTGTGGGACAGAGCTGTGGTAAGATAGGTAGTCTCCACGTCATCACACCTGGAAGACATTCATAGTGCTGCACTCTGTTATTCACGTGGAGACTGATCACTTTGTTTGAAACAGACTGAAGGATTTATTCAGCTGTAAAAATATCTTGCAGCCAACGCCAAATAATTCAGCTGTAAAAATATCCTGTAGCCAACGCCAAATTATTCAGCTGTAAAAATATCCTGCAGCCAACGCCAAATAATTCAGCTGTAAAAATATCCTGTAGCCAACGCCAAATTATTCAGCTGTAAAAATATCCTGCAGCCAACGCCAAATTATTCAGCTGTAAAGATATCCTGCAGCCAACGCCAAATTATTCAGCTGTAAAGATATCCTGCAGCCAACGCCAAATTATTCAGCTGTAAAAATATCCTGCAGCCAACGCCAAATTATTCAGCTGTAAAAATATCCTGCAGCCAACGCCAAATTATTCAGCTGTAAAAATATCCTGCAGCCAACGCCAAAACATGGCCCCCAATATGCAACGGTTGGATACCCCGGACAGATGTCAGTTTAGTCTTCATTAAGGGGATTGGTTCCACATTAAGATAAGGGTTCTTTGTCACTGTCATTATAAAATTCAGTGTCTGATTTTTGTCCTTCTGTCTCTGCAGTCTACGGGGAAGATGGACGAGAACGAGTTTGTTGCTGTAACAAGCACCAACGCTGCTAAACTCTTCAACATGTACCCACGAAAAGGTATCACATCCGTCAGGAAACGTTGCTCTGTGGAGGAGACAGACACACTGATGGTGCTGCACTACATCTACTGGCACTCAGTATAACAGAGGACAGGTTGAGGACAGGTTGAGGACATCTACTGACACTTAGTATAACAGAGGACAGGTTGAGGACAGATTGAGGACATCTACTGACACTTAGTATAACAGAGGACAGGTTGAGGACAGGTTGGGGACAGGTTGGGACAGGTTGAGGACAGGTTGAGGACAGGTTGAGGACAGGTTGGGTTCAGGTTCCTCTCTGTTGGATTCAGGACAAGGTGGTAACTGAAGTGTAACACTGATGTTTCAGATCACTGAAGATGAGGTTCTAGTTGAAGGTCTCAGGAGGTTCCTCGTTCTGTTCAGATCAGCTGATGTTTGTTTCAGAAGATGAAGCTCAATATGTGACGCGTCCGTCCGTCTGTCTGTCTTCAGGGAGGATCGCCGTCGGATCTGATGCTGACATCGTCGTCTGGAATCCGAAGGAGACACGAACTGTTTCTGCAAAGACTCACAACCTGGTAACAACAAATCAATAATCAATAACCAATCATCAATCATCAATCATCAGTAATCAGTAATCAGTAATCAATCATCATGATGAGGTGACCCTCCTCCTCTTCCTCCTCTCTCTCTCCTCCTCTCCTCCTCCTCCTCTCTCTATCCTCTCTCTCCTCCTCCTCCTCTCTCTCTCCTCATCCTCTCTCTCCTCCTCCTCCTCTCCTCCTCCTCCTCTCTCTATCCTCTCTCTCCTCCTCCTCTCCTCCTCCTCTCTCTCTCCTCATCCTCTCTCTCCTCCTCCTCCTCTCCTCCTCCTCTCTCTCCTCCTCCTCCTCTCTCTCTCCTCATCCTCTCTCTCCTCCTCCTCCTCTCCTCCTCCTCTCTCTCCTCCTCCTCTCTCTCTCCTCATCCTCTCTCTCCTCCTCCTCTCTCCTCCTCTCCTCCTCCTTTCTCTCTCTATCCTCTCTCTCCTCCTCTCTCTCCTCCTCCTCATCTCTCTCCTCCTCTCTCTCTCCTCATCCCCTCTTTCTCCTCCTCTCCTCCTCCTCTCTCTCCTCCTCCTCTTCCTCCTCTCTTCCTCCTCCTCTCTATCCTCTCTCTCCTCCTCCTCCTCTCCTCCTCTCTCTACTCCTCCTCCTCTCTCTCCTCCTCCTACTATCTCTCTCCTCATCCTCCCTCTCTCCTCCTCTTCCTCCTCTCCTCCTCCTCCTCTCTCTATCCTCTCTCTCCTCCTCCTCCTCTCCTCCTCTCTCTCCTCCTCCTCCTCTCTCTCTCCTCATCCTCTCTCTCTCCTCCTCCTCTCCTCCTCCTCTTCCTCCTCTCCTCCTCCTCCTCTCTCTATCCTCTCTCTCCTACTCCTCCTCTCCTCCTCCTCTCTCTCTCCTCATCCTCTCTCTCTCCTCCTCCTCCTCTCTCCTCCTCTCTCCTCCTCCTCCAGACGGTGGAGGTGAACATCCTGGAGGGTCTGGAGTTTCGAGGCGTGGCGTCGGTGGTGATCTCCGGCGGTCGGGTCGTTCTGGAGGACGGAAAACTGGACGTGATGGAAGGTTCAGGACGCTTTGTCCCCAGAAAGGCGTTCCCCGACGCCGTCTACAAGAGGATCAGAGCCCGCAGCAAGGTAACTAACCAACTAGTTAACTAGTGGTTAATCTAAAGCTCTGACAGAAGCCTGCAGCGAGGTAACCTACCAGGGAACTAGTTAACCACACAACCAACTGGTTAACTAGTTTACTGCCTGACCAACAGGTTAACCAGATAACCAGCTGTCTGTCTGAGATAGGATCGGGTAACCTAGTTAACCAACCGACCAACTAGTTAACCCTTTACTTACTAGAAGATGTTAACAGGTGGAGGCTGGTTCAGCCTGTCTGGTTGGTTAACTATTTGAACTAGTTGGCTAGTTGGTTGAACTGATCAGTTAACGGACCAGTCCATCAGGAACCGATCAGTTAACGGACCGGTCCGTCAGGAACCGATCACTTAACGGACCGGTCCGTCAGGAACCGATCAGTTAACGGACCGGTCCGTCAGGAACCGATCACTTAACGGACCGGTCCGTCAGGAACCGATCAGTTAACGGACCGGTCCGTCAGGAACCGATCCGTTAACGGACCGGTCCGTCAGGAACCGATCAGTTAACCGACCGGTCCGTCACTGACAGACATCTTGTCTCCTGGTCTCAGATGGCGGAGGCTCGCGGCGTCCCCCGTGGAAACTACGACGGTCCGGTCCATGATGTCATCAGTATGAGTAAATCGGTCCCGCCCACTCCGACCACCAGGGGGACCCCCTGCCCCAAAACCCAGATCAGCCTCCGGAACCTCCACCAATCAGGATTCACCCTGGCAGGTAGTGAACACACACACGCACGAACACACACGCACGAACACACACACACACACACACACACACACACACGTATCTGTGTATGTATCTGCAGTGTTCTGATCAATTATCTGATCAGGTATAGGTGATTGACTCTGAGTTGCATTCTGGGTAAACAGTTTAGACCAGTTTATACTAGCAGCAGCTGAGTACTGCAGTTAAATATTCATATTCATATTAGTATTCATATACTCATATACTCATATACTCAGACCACGTTCTTCTTCTTCTGTCCAGGAAGTCAGATCGACGACCACATCCCTCGCCGCTCCACTCAGAAGATCGTGGCGCCGCCTGGTGGACGCTCCAACATCACTTCGTTATCGTAAAACCACAAGAACCATGTTGAAGAGTCGCCAGTACTACAAGACACTACTACAAGATACTGCAACAAGATACTGCTAAAAGATACTGCCCAACCCTTACAAACCCTATGACAGTAGTACTTCAACTACTACTGAACCCTACAACAACCTTAGAACTAGTACTACACCCTATAGCAGTAGTACTTCAACTACTACTGAACCCTACAACAACCTTAGACCTAGTACTACACCCTATAACAGTAGTACTTCAACTACTACTGAACCCTACAACAACCTTAGACCTAGTACTACACCCTATAACAGTAGTACTTCAACTACTACTGAACCCTACAACTCAACCTCTAGTTATAACCCTGACAACAAGTACTAAATATTGCAGTAATTGTACTTTTACTAGTATCAAACCCTTCAACAACCATCCAGCTAGTACTAAATTCTAAAACCATGGTACTTCATGTAGTACTAAACCCTGCTACAATGGTAGTACAACTCTACAAATACTACTAAACCCAGCTTACCCTGCCCTACTAAACAATGGTACTACAACCATACAAGTACTACAATCTTGCAAGTACTAAACCCTACTATAATTGACTTTGACTAGTACTAAATGTTACAGCACTGATAATACAAGGCTACAAAAAGTACTTTATCCTACAACTAACACCAGTAGTACTTCAACTAGTATTAAACCCTAAATCTAATACTTAATCCTACAATAATGGTACTACAACCATACCAGTACTACTAAGCCCTACAACTATTTACTAAATCCTGCACCTAGTGTACTTCAACTGAAGTAGTACTGAGTGTTACAACAATGGTACTACAACCCATCGACTAGTACTAAATCCTACAACAATGGTACTTTAACGAGTACCAAATGTCATTTGAAGTACTCTGATCCTTCCACATGTGTACTCAACATTATTCATAAAACGCTTCATCATGTTCTCTTTGTCTCTCAGTGCTCTCTGTTAAAGGTAGTACACTACTGCTAGTAGTAGTAGTAGTAGTAGTAGTAGTAGTAGTAGTATGACCCTAGAAAATACGTCCTGTTTTCTTATTGACAGCCGGCCTCATCGAAATACTTTGTCCATTCTTCCCATAAATCCATTCTGCTCATATTAATTAGATTAATATTATCCTGGTTCCGACTCTGAGCTGGAGATTAACACCAGTCTGTAGTATTTAATAATTAAAGGTCATTTATAACGTGATTATTCAGGTATCTGTTAGTCTCAATCTGAACCACTATGGGACCTTTATTATAATAATATAATCTTTATTGTTCTGTTATAGATTCAGTGTGTGGTACCATGAGGTACCATGTAGTACTGTGAGGTACCATGTAGTACCATGTAGTACCATGTAGTACCATGTAGTACCATGTTCCAACTATGTGTTTAATTCACTGATAAAGTTAATCTTAGTTATGATAAAGTATTTGATAGTCGACCGTTAGAGACGAACCATCAACTTCAACACATCAACGGACTAAATGGTGCTAATGAATCCAGTAGAAGCCTGCAAGTAGCAATCTCTTCAATATAATATAATATATACCATAATACCATACCATAAATACCACGCCCCCCCTACAGGACCTAAACTCTGCCCCCCAGAAACATCTAAAACAAACTAACATCACCACATATAGAAACAGAACTCTGCTGAGACCGTGGACGTATTATCAGAACCGGTTCTGGACTCCAGTCAGTGTAAATTTCACTTTTCTATCTTTGAGGTTTTCTTCTGGACATGCTCAGTTTCTCAGTTTCTCCTGCTGGCCCCGCCCCCACGCAGATTGGTGAACCGATGGAGCGGATTGGTAGACTTCACATGTAAGGTGATTAGCTCCACGTTGATGATTTATCGTCATTAGTTCTCACAGATTCTGACCTTTAAAATTACCTTTTATTTTAAAGCAAAGTGACTGTTGGCTCGCCAACAACCCCTGTGATCGGTTTACCAATCCCTGCGCTCGGTTTACCAATCCCTACGCTCAGTTTACCAATCCCTACGCTCGGTTTACCAATCCCTGCGCTCTGTTTACAAATCCATATGATCAGTTTACCAATCCCTGCGCTCTGTTTACCAACCCCTGTGATCGGTTTACCAATCCATATTATCGGTTTACCAATCCTTGTGCTCGGTTTACCAATCCCTCTGATCGGTTTACCAATCCCTCTGATCGGTTTACCAATCCCTACGCTCGGTTTACCAATCCCTCTGCTTGGTTTACCAATCCCTGTGCTCAGTTTACCAATCCCTGTGATCGGTTTACCAATCCATATGATCAGTTTACCAATCCCTGCGCTCTGTTTACCAACCCCTGTGATTGGTTTACCAATCCATATTATCGGTTTACCAATCCATACGCTCTGTTTACCAATCCCTGTGATCGGTTTACCAATCCATATGATCAGTTTACCAATCACTGCGCTCTGTTTACCAACCCCTGCGCTCTGTTTACCAACCCCTGTGATCGGTTTACCAATCCATATGATCGGTTTGCCAATCCATACGCTCTGTTTACCAATCCCTGCGATCGGTTTATCAACCCCTGTGATTGGTTTACCAACCCCTGTGATCGGTTTACCAATCCATACGCTCGGTTTACCAATCTGTGTGCCACACCAGTATTGTTTTCTACCATATGACCGTGGGGGGGGTGGCCTTTATCTGATGGAGGTTTCTGACCCGACGGAGCCGTAACACGTCTGTTAATACAGCCACGGTCTGACTCGGCTATTAGAGGGTCCGCAACGTCCACAGTGACCTCTGACCTCTGACCTCTGACTGTGATGTCACAGCTGCAGAGCCCCTCCCCTTCCTGCTGTATGACCTCTGATGACCTCTGAAGGGATTTTTAACAGTGTTTTTGATTTGTAAAGACTTCATTTGATACCATGATCATTTTGTATTTTTTACAGTTTTTGTATCGCAGCAGTGTTAGCATCAGTGATTGTAGCACTCACACACGGTTCAGCCAGCGAGCAGCCCACGGCGGCCATGTTGGCGCCAAGCTGTTGCTATAGAAACTAAATATTGTACAACGATGCTGTTGGACGACAGACATTTTGTGTCCTTAAAGGAATTGTTTGATATTTTGAGAGTCAGATGTTCAGATTGATAACAGTAAATATGAAGCCAGCAGCCAGTTAGCTTAGCTTAGCTTAACTTAGCTTAGCTTAGCTTAGTTTAGCTTAGTTTATCAAACACTGTAGTACAGATTCAGCTCCAACATGGCGGCTGTTTTCCTGCAGGCTGAACTGTTTCTGTAGCAGTCGGTAGTTTCTCCATCCTCACAGATGCACTGGAGCCATATGGAGCCAACATGGAGCCAACATGGAGCCAACATGGAGCCAATATGGAGGCCAAATGGAGGCCACATGGAGGCCACATTGAGCCGACATGGAGCCAATATGGAGTCCACATGGAGGCCACATGGAGCCGACATGGAACCAATATGAAGGCAACATGGAGCCAACATGGAGCCAACATGGAGCCAACATGGAGCCAATATGGAGGCAACATGGAGGCAACATGGAGCCAATATGAAGGCCACATGGAGGCCACATGGAGCCAACATGGAGCCAACATGGAACCAACATGGAGCCAACATGGAACCAACATGGAGCCAACATGGAGCCAACATGGAGCCAACATGGAGCCAATATGGAGGCAACATGGAGCCAATATGGAGCCAACATGGAGCCAACATGGAGGCAACATGGAGGCCACATGGAGGCCACATGGAGCCAAGATGGAGGCAACATGGAGCCAATATGGAGGCCACATGGAGGCCACATGGAGCCAACATGGAGGCAACATGGAGCCAATATGGAGCCAACATGGAGCCAATATGGAGCCAACATGGAGCCAACATGGAGGCAACATGGAGGCCACATGGAGGCCACATGGAGCCAACATGGAGGCAACATGGAGGCCACATGGAGGCCACATGGAGCCAACATGGAGGCCACATGGAGGCCACATGGAGCCCACATGGAGGCCACATGGAGGCCACATGGAGCCAACATGGAGCCAACATGGAGGCCACATGGAGGCCACATGGAGGCCACATGGAGCCAATATGGAGGCAACATGGAGCCAATATGGAGCCAACATGGAGCCAACATGGAGGACATGAATTTGCAGCGTCGAAATATTTGACTTTGAAAATCATATAATCTGAATTTATTTTTTCTGAATTCAACTCTTTGAAATTAAAATGTGAAATTTCTTGATTTGCAATTTCAGACGCTGAATTTGAATGTATTTTATTCAATGTTCACAAATTCAGATTCAGGTTAGTTATTTTAGGCGTTGTGTGGCGACGGTGCATCTGTTGTTGTTGTTGTTGTTGTTGTTGTTGTTGTCGTGAAGGTATAAAACTCCTCTTCCAACTTGTTCGACCTGCATGAATAAAGTGTAAAGAGAAACACGGCAGAGTGAGACATCTGTTTTTATCCATCACTGAAGTTGAAGAGTACTACTAGTATACTTCTTTTACACTTCAAATAAGAGAGTTTCCTTGCAGTTTACTTTTTACGTACTTATCAGAGATATATTATAAAAGTGTACTTGGCTCATACAGAAAACAGAAAAGTTTAAGTATGCTTGACTTATATTTGTACCTAATCTTTTGATCAGGATATACTTAAGAAAATGATAAGTTAGTATAGTTGTAGTATAAAAACTATTAAACTAGTAGTTTACTGAGAGTATACTTTAAAGTGTACTAAACTAAAAAGTGGGCTTATTAAGTCCCAAGATGTATTGAAGTAGTACAAGTATAAATCTAGTACATTGATATAAGTGTACTTACTACTTAAAGTCTACTTGGGAAATATATACTTGAACTTTACCAAGTATACTTCATAAAATAAACTTGCAGTATACATAATATAATATATAGAATAATATAAATATAAATAAACTCTACATATAGAGTATATTTATAATATTTATATTATTAATCAGATCAGAAATAAAAAAATCCAAATTACGAATTTTAAAGATTATAGATTTGTATGTAAATTATATAAATTAATTCCAAATGTTTATTTTATGAAGAAATTGTGTAGAAACAAATGTTCATGTTTGTAAAATCATGATCAGTTTTAATCTGGATAATGTTACTGGTTTCCTTTATTTATTTATCTATCTATCTATATCTATTTATTTATTTATTTATTTATTTCTCTATTTATTTATTTATTTCTCTATTTATTTATTCATCTATTTATTGATTGATTGATTGATTGATTGATTTAGACAACAGGATGAAGCAGCTGTACCGATGACATCAGCACCAATAGGGGGAGCAGCTGAGGTCACATGATCAGACAGACACACACAGGACTAATCAATGAAGTCTGATGAGCTGAGAGGAGCTGCAGCCTGAGGTGAGTCTAAACCTCCTCATTCACTCATTCACTCATTCATTAAAGAACTAATCCATTCATTCATTCATTCACTCATTCAGCTGTGTGTGAACTGAGTAAAGTTTGATCCAGTAACTCTCCGTCTGTTGTTGTTTTATACTTTTGATCACAGTTAAATGTTAATGTTCACCTGTTTCTAGCTCTATATTCTCTATTCTCTATATTTCTATATTCTCTATTCTCTATATTTCTATATTCTCTATTCTCTATATTTCTATATTCTCTATTTTTTCTATAGTTCTATATTCTGTATAGTTCTATATTTCTATATTCTCTATTTTTTCTATATTTCTTTATTCTCTATATTCTCTAAAATTCTCTATATTCTCTATATTTCTATATTCTCTATATTCTCTATATTTCTATATCTCTATATTCTCTATATTTCTATATTCTCTATATTCTCTATATTCTCTATTTTTTCTATATTCTCTATTCTCTATATTTCTATATTCTCTATTCTCTATATTTCTATATTCTCTATATTCTCTATTTTTTCTATATTCTCTATTCTCTATATTTCTATATTCTATATTCTCTATATTTCTATATTCTCTATATTTTTTCTATAGTTCTATATTCTGTATATTTCTATATTCCCTATATTCTCTATTTTTTCTATAGTTCTATATTCTGTATATTCTGTATATTTCTATATTCTCTATATTCTCTATATTTCTATATTCTCTATATTCTCTATATTTCTATATCTCTATATTCTCTATATTTCTATATTCTCTATATTCTCTATATTCTCTGTATTCTCTATTTTTTCTATAGTTCTATATTCTGTATATTCTGTATATTTCTATATTCTCTATATTCTCTATATTTCTATATTCTCTATATTCTCTATTTTTTCTATATTCTCTATTCTCTATATTTCTATATTCTCTATTCTCTATATTTCTATATTCTCTATATTCTCTATATTTCTATATTCTCTATTCTCTATATTTCTATATTCTCTATATTCTCTATTTTTTCTATATTCTCTATTCTCTATATTTCTATATTCTCTATTCTCTATATTTCTATATTCTCTATATTTCTATATTCTCTATATTTTTTCTATAGTTCTATATTCTGTATATTCTGTATATTTCTATATTCTCTATATTCTCTATATTTCTATATTCTCTATATTTTTTCTATAGTTCTATATTCTGTGTATTTCTATATTGTCTATATTTCTATATTAGATGGAGGTGGTTCTGGTTGTTGTTGTGACTGACAGGAAGGAGGAACTGGGTCTGAGTTCCTTCAGGAGGTTTCAGGTGTTGAACCTCCTGAAGGAAGTCAGGCTGAGTTGGTTTCAGGTGTTGAACCGTGGTCAGAGGTCAGAGATCAGAGGTCAGAGGTCGCAGGTCAGTTCAGCTGAACACTTTTTGCATTGTGTGATATTAAAAGTGTTTAACTTGGTGAACCTGCAGGAAGTCTGGACCAGACTACCAGAATAAGAGCCCGGCGGCGGGGGGGTCCTAGAGGAGGCTGATGGGAGAGTCTCGGCTCATCGTGGAGGAGCTGCTGGCTCTCTGTCTCCAGAGGATCACCATGGAGGAGGACACTGTGGACAGCGAGCGGGGTGAGACGTCCTCACTGATCCAGGATCACTTTACAGGTTATTCAGACAGAGACGGACTGAAAGACCATCTTTACCCTCACACTGTCTCCTCAGTCTGAGGACAGAGACTGAGGACAGAGACAGACAGAAAGACCATCTTTACCCTCACACTGTCTCCTCAGTCTGAGGACAGAGACAGACAGAAAGACTATCTTTACCCTCACACTGTCTCCTCAGTCTGAGGACAGAGACAGACAGAAAGACCATCTTTACCCTCACACTGTCTCCTCAGTCTGAGGACAGAGACAGACAGAAAGACCATCTTTACCCTCACACTGTCTCCTCAGTCTGAGGACATAGACTGAGGACAGAGACAGACAGAAAGACTATCTTTACCCTCACACTGTCTCCTCAGTCTGAGGACAGAGACAGACAGAAAGACCATCTTTACCCTCACACTGTCTCCTCAGTCTGAGGACAGAGACTGAGGACAGAGACAGACAGAAAGACCATCTTTACCCTCACACTGTCTCCTCAGTCTGAGGACAGAGACAGACAGAAAGACTATCTTTACCCTCACACTGTCTCCTCAGTCTGAGGACAGAGACAGACAGAAAGACCATCTTTACCCTCACACTGTCTCCTCAGTCTGAGGACATAGACTGAGGACAGAGACAGACAGAAAGACTATCTTTACCCTCACACTGTCTCCTCAGTCTGAGGACAGAGACTGAGGACAGAGACAGACAGAAAGACCATCTTTACCCTCACACTGTCTCCTCAGTCTGAGGACAGAGACTGAGGACAGAGACAGACAGAAAGACCATCTTTACCCTCACACTGTCTCCTCAGTCTGAGGACAGAGACTGAGGACAGAGACAGACAGAAAGACCATCTTTACCCTCACACTGTCTCCTCAGTCTGAGGACAGAGACTGAGGACAGAGACAGACAGAAAGACCATCTTTACCCTCACACTGTCTCCTCAGTCTGAGGACTGAGGACAGAGACAGACAGAAAGACCATCTTTACCCTCACACTGTCTCCTCAGACTGAGGACGTAGACTGAGATTTGTCCTTCTGTCCTCTCAGAGTTCGTTCAGGTGGTGAAGAACTTCGAGGCGGTGAGGAAGCGCTGGCTTCACGCCGAGCTGGAGCTGAAGAAGTACAAGGAGCTGCTGGTGAAGTCGGACGTGTCCAAAGCTGCTCTGGAGGTCAAACTGAAGCACGCTCGCAACCAGCTGGACGTGGAGATGAAGAAACGCTACAAGATCGAAGGCGACTACCAGTACCTGGTGAGTCCCAACGCCGAGGAGACTACTGGTACCTGGTGAGTCCCAACGCCGAGGAGACTACCGGTACCTGGTGAGTCCCAACGCCGAGGAGACTACCGGTACCTGGTGAGTCCCAACGCGGAGGAGACTACCGGTACCTGGTGAGTCCCAACGCCGAGGAGACTACCGGTACCTGGTGAGTCCCAACGCCGAGGAGACTACCGGTACCTGGTGAGTCCCAACGCCGAGGAGACTACCGGTACCTGGTGAGTCCCAACGCGGAGGAGACTACCGGTACCTGGTGAGTCCCAACGCCGAGGAGACTACCAGTACCTGGTGAGTCCCAACGCGGAGGAGACTACCGGTACCTGGTGAGTCCCAACGCCGCGTAGACCACCAGTACCTGGTAAGTCCCAACGCTGAGGCAACTACCTGTACCTGGTGAGTCCCAACGCCGAGGGGACTACCGGTACCTGGTGAGTCCCAACGCCGAGGCGACTACCTGTACCTGGTGAGTCCCAACGCCGAGGCGACTACCTGTACCTGGTGAGTCCCAACGCCGAGGCGACTACCAGTACCTGGTGAGTCCCAATGCCGCGTTCTAACACCACGTCCCAACGCTACGTCCCAACGCTACATCCCAATGCTACGTCCCAACGCTACGTCCCTGCTCCACCATGTCAGCTCTTAAACAGTGTCTCTGCTCCGGTAGCGCATGAACCCTTTAGACGTTAATGACTCGGTGGTGTTTCCTCTAGCGCCACTACCAACATGTTTAACCCCACTACTGTTCAGACTCTCTGCAGCATGTAGAGTCTGGATCCCTGGATCACTGGATCACTGCTCTTCTTGTCTCTGATTGGCAGCAACGGCAGATGCAGCTCATGTGTGACATCCTGGTCCACGACAGTAAATCCAGCGCCTGTCTGAACGACGAGCAGAAATCTCTGTTGGCCACGTTTGAACACAAAGGAGGAAACGTGACTCAGCACCGGAGCAGCAGACGGTGAGAGACAAGTGGGCCGACGGGTTCTCTGGTTCTGATCGGTGTAATACCGGTCTGTAGAATACATTTACCTGTTCCACCAGTTCTGTTGTTCCATCTGTCGTCAGGGCTTTCCTCCACCGGCGGCTCCAACACCTCCCACCGCACCGCAGGCTCAATGTTGATGAACATCTTTGTGGTTTTAGACTGAATGAATGAGTCCAGCCTGAGGGACGGAATGTAAGCTCTGTGTCTCAGGTCTGTCCTCAGATCCCAGTAAGACACCATCAAGGGGGACAAAGTGGACGCATGTTTAGTTTCAACCTGTTCTTCTTGGCTGAGACGTTATTGCTGTCAGGACCTTGTTGGGTCTCATACTGGTTATCATACTAAATCTCCTCTGTTGAGGAGGCTGTGAAGGCTGAGTGGGGTTTCAGTGGTTCTTGTAGTTTTCACATGTTCCTCATGTAGATTTAAGAGGTTCTTTCCAGGTTTTTGAAGGGTTTAGATGTCAGTGAGGAGACTGGAGTTGAGTTGCTTCTCAGTGGAATCAGTAGCAGTAATAAAGGATTGTTAATATAACCTGTTGAATCTTTGGAGGCTCGTAGTGATTAAAACCTTTTTCTGTTTGTTCCTTTAGGCTGTGTGTGATTGACGAGTCGTCTTTCCTGTCTCACTCTGACATCAGCTACGATCGGACGGACGACGACGTGGTACGAATGCAGACGGCAGGATTTAACCGTTAAAGGATCCTTGAAATCAAGACAAGGAGTCAGCAGCGAGATCATTGAGTGATTTATAAACCCATAAAAGAATGTGCTCGGTTCGGAGAGCATTACAATGGTCCAGTTTTGATCCTGTTCCTGATGAGGACATGGAAGGTTAACCCAGGAAGTGAAGTCCGTTGTGGTGGTGATGTCACTGACGTTTGTTTTCATGTTGTTTCAGGATCTGGACACGACTCTCATCAAACCGCTGAGATCTCGAGCCAGAGAGAAGAGGGTCAGTGTGACGTTCCCACATTCACATGTTCCTCAGCCAGATGTTTGTTTGTTTGTTCTGACGTTCTGTTGGTTCTGTTGGTTCTGTTGGTTCTCCTCAGCGCTCGTCGTTGGGACCGGCGGGTGCCGCTCCGGTTGGGAGGCGAGGGAGAAGCATGAACGTGTCTTCAGATCTGCTGGACAGAAAAACTGTAGAGGTGAACACACTGATTATAAGATGGTAGAAGAAGTACTCAGTACTCAGTAGAAGAAGTACTCAGAGGAAGAATTACGAAGTACTCAGAGGAAGAAGTACTCAGAGGAAGAAGTACTCAGTAGAAGAAGTACTCAGTACTCAGAAGAAGAAGTACTCAGTACTCAGTAGAAGAAGTACTCAGTACTCAGTACAAGAAGTACTCAGAGGAAGAAGTACTCAGAGGAAGAAGTACTCAGTGGAAGAAGTACTCAGAGGAAGAAGTACTCAGAGGAAGAAGTACTCAGTAGAAGAAGTACTCAGTAGAAGAAGTACTAGTCAGTAAAAAGCAGAATATTTCCTCTGGAACATCAGTTCTTATTTCTCAGATAGCAGATTTCTATAAAGGACGTATGTTTGAAGGATTTATTCGTGTTTCCAGCAGCAGTTCTATTTTGGACTGTTGGTCAGACTAAATATTTGAATAAGTCAAGTTGCATGTTTTAAAATGTATAAAATGTATAGACCAAACAATGAATGGATGAAATCCCTGACAGATGAATAGATAATGATAGTAGTTGAAGCGGTTCCTTCAGCGTTCTGGAGGCTGATAGAACTCAGCGGTTCCTTCAGCGTTCTGGAGGCTGATAGAACTCACTGGTTCCTCCTTTAACAACATGGAGGAGACTAAAGTTGAGTTTGTGTGACTCAGGAGGTCGACGTGATGGTGAAGACGTCGACGGTGACTCCTGAGACCAGAGGTCAGATCCACATGGTGACCCCCGAGACCCCGGTCCAGCCCCTCAGCCAGGAGTGTGCTGGTTCAGCCGGAGGAGGTGAGTTTAAAACTCTGTGAGACTCTGAAACAGATGTTTTGGTACCAGAATCGATATATCTGCTTCTTCTGATGGTTTGTGTCCAACGGGCCGCTTCCCAGCGTTGGACACTTGGTGGGCCGCCACTAGACCACACCTGATTGGACGAACGCTTTCCCTCCGTGAGCTGCTGCTCCAGCTTTCAAACCGGAAACAACACGGCGGCTCGTTTGGAAACGTTCTTCTCTTGTTTCACTGAGACGTTTCTGAGAACATCTGAGGAGAGGAATAATCCAGCTGCTGAATCTGTCTTTATTTAAAATCAACAACGTTTATTCTGAAAGACTCTCGGGAGTTTCGAGAGGCGGCGAGTCGCGTCGGACGCCCGTGATTTGCATAAAGTAGCCTGGACCTCAACTTTATGCAAATGAGGAACGACCGTTGTGACGCTCCGTCTCTCGAGTCGCGCAGCCACGCTACCAGAATGCATTGCTGCATGGCTGCTTACATAAACAATGAATGGGAATTGTGGAAAGGACGGATCCTGAAGAACCGTACCGTTAGTCGATGTGGAGGTAGAACGAAGTTACTGCTTTTATTGTGGTAGTCTGAGTAACGTGATGTCATATCCGTTCCGTATCCGTCAACCAAAACAAACCTCAGAGAGTCTAAAACGTCGGAGGGTCGCCGTGGATACGACCTCCAGCTTCACTCTGTGATAATGTATAAAAACTAAATATATAGATATGAACTGTGTATTGAACTTGTGTTCCTCAGACCAGACCTCGGTGTGGTTTCTCGGTGATGAGACGACGGTGGAACCTGAAACCGAAACAAAGATGGAGGACAGTGTCGCCGTCAGACCGTCTCACGGCTGCAGAGCCGAGAAAACCCTGAAACACAATTTCCTTTCTAAAACCGTACGAGTTCCTATAGGATCTATACTGACCGTACAGAGTTCCTATAAGATCCATACTGATCGTACAGAGCTCCTATAGGATCTATACTGACCGTACAGAGTTCCTATAAGATCCATACTGACCGTACAGAGCTCCTATAGGATCTATACTGACCGTACAGAGTTCCTATAAGATCCATACTGACCGTACAGAGCTCCTATAAGATCCACACTGACCGTACAGAGCTCCTATAAGATCTATACTGACCGTACAGAGTTCCTATAAGATCCATACTGACCGTACAGAGCTCCTATAGGATCTATACTGACCATACAGAGCTTCTATAGGATGTATACTGACCGTACAGAGTTCCTATAAGATCTATACTGACCTAACAGAGCTCCTATAAGATCTATACTGACCGTACAGAGCTCCTATAAGATCTATACTGACCGTACAGAGGTCCTATAAGATCTATACTGACCGTACAGAGCTCCTATAAGATCTATACTGACCGTACAGAGTTCCTATAAGATCTATACTGACCTAACAGAGCTCCTATAAGATCTATACTGACCGTACAGAGGTCCTATAAGATCTATACTGACCGTACAGAGCTCCTATAAGATCTATACTGACCGTACAGAGCTCCTATAAGATCTATACTGACTGTAGAGATCATATAATATCTATACTCAGTATTTGTCTGACTCAGGGTTCCATTTAAAGTTTAATATACTTTGTCTTGTCTGAGATTAAGTGACCGTTGAAAAGCATCAAAGGTCGACTGGAGATGAAGAATGTAAAACATCGTCTGCATAGAAATGGACTGATTAGGAAGATGAATCTTATTTATGTCTAAAGTTTACAGATGAGCGTTTAGCATCCGGTCCGTCAGCGTAGTCTATCTGCCCCCCTGCAGGTGATCCGGCCGGAGATGTGCTCGCCATGCGGGAAGAGGATCCGCTTCGGGAAGGTGGTGATGAAGTGCAGAAACTGCCGAGCGGTCGCTCATCCGGAGTGCAAACAGAAACTAAGCGAAGGCTGTTCGGCTGCCGCCAAGACAGGAAGTTCAGCTCAACAGGTACCTCTGAGTCCCTCTGAGTTCCTCTGAGTTCCTCTGAGTCCCTCTGATTCCCTCTGAGTTCCTCTGATTCCCTCTGATTCCCTCTGAGTTCCTCTGAGTTCCTCTGAGTCCCTCTGATTCCCTCTGAGTTCCTCTGAGTCCCTCTGAGTTCCTCTGAGTCCCTCTGAGTCCCTCTGAGTCCCTCTGATTCCCTCTGAGTTCCTCTGAGTTCCTCTGAGTCCCTCTGATTCCCTCTGAGTTCCTCTGATTCCCTCTGAGTTCCTCTGAGTTCCTCTGAGTCCCTCTGATTCCCTCTGAGTTCCTCTGAGTCCCTCTGAGTTCCTCTGATTCCCTCTGAGTCCCTCTGAGTTCCTCTGAGTTCTCACAGTACCTCTGAGTTCCTCTGAGTTCCTGATTGTTCCTGTTTTTAACCTGACTGGATCTTTGTCTCTCCAGAACTCGTTGGAGGGTTTTGCTCCAGTGAACCCTCCCAGAGTTCCTCAGCTGGTTGTGGAGTGTGTGGCTGAGATCGAGAGGAGAGGGCTGGAGGAGGTGAGTCCTGGTTTCAGACCAGCATGGTTCAGCCCGGTTCATACAGCGTGAGTTTCAGCTGCTGATGTCCTGCCGTCTGCAGAGAGGCCTGTACAGAGTTCCTGGAGGGGAGCGTCTGGTGAAGGAGCTCAGAGACCGGTTCCTCCAGGGGAAAACACCACTGATGCTCAGTAAAGTTCACGATGTTCACGTTCTGTGTGGACTTCTGAAGGACTTCCTGAGGAAACTGAAGGAGCCGCTGATCACCTTCAAACTGCACCGCACCTTCATGGAGGCTTCAGGTACGAAGACTGAAGATGCTCACCAGCTCACCTCCAAATCAGTCATCGGTTGAGTTCTACTGTGGACCCTGACAGTTAGAACCCGTCTGTGCAGTTAGAACCCGTCTGTGCAGTTAGAACCCGTCTCTGGAGTTAGAACCCGTCTGTGGAGTTAGAACCCGTCTGTGGAGTTAGAACCCGTCTGTGGAGTTAGAACCCGTCTGTGCAGTTAGAACCCGTCTCTGGAGTTAGAACCCGTCTGTGGAGTTAGAACCCGTCTGTGGAGTTAGAACCCGTCTGTGCAGTTAGAACCCGTATGTGCAGTTAGAACCCGTCTGTGCAGTTAGAAACCGTCTGTGCAGTTAGAACCCGTCTGTGCAGGTAGAACCGTCACCGTGTGTCTTTGTTTCAGAGCTGGCTGATGAAGACAACAGCGCCGCCATCTTGTATCAGGCGTTAGCGGAGCTGCCAAAGGTCAACAGTGACACGCTGGCGTTTCTGATGCTTCACCTGCAGAAGTACAAACGCCACATCTGGAATATCAGACAAACATGTGGAAGGTTCCAGACATCAGAACCATCCTGACAGTGAGAGTCAGTTTAAATATCTAACCAGTCTTAATGTCTCCGTCCGTCTCCAGGGTGACGAGGAGTCCTCCGTGTCAGATGGACCAGAACAATCTGGCCCG
>NC_051288.1:27556157-27563657 GCF_015220745.1 Sebastes umbrosus | reverse complement strand
CAGAAACACGTGACCGCGTTACCCGTATCTACAAAAACACGTGACCTCGTTATCCGTTGCTACAGAAACACGTGACCGCGTTACCCGTCGCTACAGAAACACGTGATCGCGTTATCCGTTGCTACAGAAACACGTGACCGCGTTACCCGTCGCTACAGAAACACGTGACCACGTTACCCGTCGCTACAGAAATACATGACCGCGTTACCCGTCGCTACAGAAACACGTGACCGCGTTTCCCGTCGCTACAGAAACACGTGACCGCGTTACCCGTATCTACAAAAACACGTGACCACGTTATCCGTTGCTACAGAAACACGTGACCGCGTTACCCGTCGCTACAGAAACACGTGATCGCGTTATCCGTTGCTACAGAAACACGTGACCGCGTTACCCGTCGCTACAGAAACACGTGACCACGTTACCCGTCGCTACAGAAATACATGACCGCGTTACCCGTCGCTACAGAAATACATGACCGCGTTACCCGTCGCTACAGAAACACGTGACCGCGTTACCTGTCGCTAATTCTTGGTTTTCCATCCTCAGCGTCTGGGGGACAACAGAAGCAACCTCCTGATATCAGCTGCCATAAATTTGTCAAATGAAATCTGTCAGCTGTAACTCTCTTTATGTGTGTACCTGTGTGTACTTGTGTGTTTCTGTGTGTACTTGTGTGTTTCTGTGTGTACTTGCGTGTACTTGTGTGTACTTGTATGTACTTCAGGCAGTAAACTGGGCTCACTCGGGTGTTTCTGGGTTTTAATGTGATTAAAAAATATCTGTATAAAATAAAAAAGCACCGACACCTGGAAATAAAAACGCAGTAAAATATCTGAATTAAAATGATTGTTTGTTTTTATTGTTTACCTGAAAAACTACTACTACTACTAGTAGTACTACTAGAGCTACAGCTGTAGTAGTACTAGTAGTACTAGTACTAGTACCACTACTAGTAGTGGTACTAGTAGTAGTACTACTAGTAGTACTACAGCTGTTGATCTGGATCACTCACAGTTTGGTGCCAGGAATATGTATCAGAGTGACATGTCTGTACTGATTTGTCCTGTCTGTGGCAGCAGTGGTGCGCATGCGCAGAGTCAACACCCACTGCTGTGGAACCGGAAGTTGTGAGTGAGTCATCTCGTGTGGAGACGATCTTTGAGCTCCACCATCTCTGTGTCTCTGTTGATCAGCAGCTTTCAGCCATTCACCTGCTCTTCCTCCTCTTCCTCTCTCTGGACCTAAAACCCTCTCAGCTCCACATGGGACAACTAGAGGACAACACACCGGTGAGTCCTTCACTGTCTGTCCTCTCTCTCTCTACCTCCTCTCTCTCTTTCTCTTTTGTCTCTCTCTCTCTGTCTGTCCTCCTCTCTGTCTCTGTCCTCTCTCTCTGTCCTCTGTCTCTGTCCTCTTCTCTCTCTCTGTCTGTCCTCTCTCTCTGTCCTCCTCTCTCTCTGTCCTCCTCTCTCTGTCCTCCTCTCTCTCTCTCTGTCTCTCTCTCTGTCCTCCTCTGTCTCTCTGTCCTCCTCTGTCTCTCTGTCCTCCTCTCTGTCCTCTCTCTCTGTCCTCCTCTGTCTCTCTGTCCTCCTCTGTCTCTCTGTCCTCCTCTCTGTCCTCTCTCTCTGTCCTCTCTCTCTCTGTCCTCCTCTCTGTCCTCCTCTCTGTCCTCCTCTCTCTCTCTCTGTCCTCCTCTCTCTCTCTGTCCTCCTCTCTGTCCTCCTCTCTCTCTCTGTCCTCCTCTCTCTCTCTGTCCTCCTCTCTCTGTCCTCCTCTCTCTCTCTGTCCTCCTCTCTCTGTCCTCCTCTCTCTCTCTGTCCTCCTCTCTGTCCTCCTCTCTCTGTCCTCTCTCTCTGTCCTCCTCTGTCTCTCTGTCCTCCTCTGTCTCTCTGTCCTCCTCTCTGTCCTCTCTCTCTGTCCTCCTCTCTGTCCTCCTCTCTGTCCTCCTCTCTCTCTGTCCTCTCTCTCTGTCCTCCTCTCTCTGTCCTCTCTCTCTGTCCTCCTCTCTGTGTCCTCCTCTCTCTCTCTGTCCTCCTCTCTCTGTCCTCTCTCTCTGTCCTCCTCTCTCTCTCTGTCCTCCTCTCTCTGTCCTCCTCTCTCTGTCCTCCTCTCTCTCTCTGTCCTCCTCTCTCTCTCTGTCCTCCTCTCTGTCCTCCTCTCTCTCTCTGTCCTCCTCTCTCTCTCTGTCCTCCTCTCTGTCCTCCTCTCTCTCTCTGTCCTCCTCTCTCTCTCTGTCCTCCTCTCTCTCTGTCCTCTCTCTCTGTCCTCCTCTCTCTGTCCTCCTCTCTCTCTCTGTCCTCCTCTCTGTCCTCCTCTCTCTCTCTGTCCTCCTCTCTCTCTCTGTCCTCCTCTCTCTCTCTGTCCTCCTCTCTCTGTCCTCCTCTCTCTCTCTGTCCTCTCTCTCTGTCCTCCTCTCTCTGTCCTCCTCTCTCTCTCTGTCCTCCTCTCTGTCCTCCTCTCTCTCTCTGTCCTCCTCTCTCTCTCTGTCCTCTTCTCTCTCTCTCTGTCCTCCTCTCTGTCCTCCTCTCTCTGTCCTCCTCTCTCTGTCCTCCTCTCTCTGTCCTCCTCTCTCTCTCTGTCCTCCTCTCTGTCCTCCTCTCTCTCTCTGTCCTCCTCTCTCTCTCTGTCCTCCTCTCTGTCCTCCTCTCTCTGTCCTCCTCTCTCTCTCTGTCCTCCTCTCTCTCTCTGTCCTCCTCTCTCTGTCCTCCTCTCTGTCCTCCTCTCTCTCTCTGTCCTCCTCTCTGTCCTCCTCTCTGTCCTCCTCTCTCTCTCTGTCCTCCTCTCTCTCTCTCTCTCTCTCTGTCCTCCTCTCTCTCTCTGTCCTCCTCTCTCTCTCTGTCCTCCTCTCTCTCTCTGTCCTCCTCTCTCTGTCCTCCTCTCTGTCCTCCTCTCTCTCTCTGTCCTCCTCTCTGTCCTCCTCTCTCTGTCCTCCTCTCTCTCTCTGTCCTCCTCTCTCTGTCCTCCTCTCTCTGTCCTCCTCTCTCTCTCTGTCCTCCTCTCTCTCTCTGTCCTCCTCTCTCTCTCTGTCCTCCTCTCTCTCTCTGTCCTCTCTCTCTGTCCTCCTCTCTCTGTCCTCCTCTCTCTCTCTGTCCTCCTCTCTGTCCTCCTCTCTCTCTCTGTCCTCCTCTCTGTCCTCCTCTCTCTCTCTGTCCTCCTCTCTCTCTCTGTCCTCCTCTCTCTCTCTGTCCTCCTCTCTCTCTGTCCTCTCTCTCTGTCCTCCTCTCTCTGTCCTCCTCTCTCTCTCTGTCCTCCTCTCTGTCCTCCTCTCTCTCTCTGTCCTCCTCTCTCTCTCTGTCCTCCTCTCTCTCTCTGTCCTCCTCTCTCTGTCCTCCTCTCTCTCTCTGTCCTCCTCTCTGTCCTCCTCTCTCTCTCTGTCCTCCTCTCTCTCTCTGTCCTCTTCTCTCTCTCTCTGTCCTCCTCTCTGTCCTCCTCTCTCTGTCCTCCTCTCTCTGTCCTCCTCTCTCTGTCCTCCTCTCTCTCTCTGTCCTCCTCTCTGTCCTCCTCTCTCTCTCTGTCCTCCTCTCTCTGTCCTCCTCTCTCTCTCTGTCCTCCTCTCTCTCTCTGTCCTCCTCTCTCTGTCCTCCTCTCTCTCTCTGTCCTCCTCTCTGTCCTCCTCTCTGTCCTCCTCTCTGTCCTCCTCTCTCTCTCTGTCCTCCTCTCTCTCTCTCTCTCTCTGTCCTCCTCTCTGTCCTCCTCTCTCTCTCTGTCCTCTCTCTCTCTGTCCTCCTCTCTCTCTCTGTCCTCTCTCTCTCTGTCCTCCTCTCTCTCTCTGTCCTCCTCTCTCTCTCTGTCCTCTCTCTCTGTGAGTTTTCTGATTTCTTGTTTTATTCATTTAATGTAAATTAATTTAATTAAATGTTTGAGTGACTTTAGTAAATTATTATTTTTATATTCGTGACACATGGAAACAAAAATCCCTTAAAACCCCCTTAAATAATCCTGAACACCATCTAATAAAGATATTGATTATAGCCGTCACAGATCAATAACTCGTGCACGACTTTCCCCTTAACGTGCACATCATTATAAAAGTCAAATAAAGTCCTTTAAAGATCAGTTTAAGGTGTTTTAATGTAAACAAGTTCTTAAAGGTGAACAGGAAACCCCTTAAACAGACCTTTAAGTTAAGGGATGCTTCATGTTACTGTTTTAACTCTTTTAAACCTTTAACCCTTAATAAACTAATGAAGTATAATATAAGGGTTTTTCAGGCCAAACTAAACCTTTAAAGACCTTTAATCTTAATTTAAGGTCTTTTATTACGTCTCAAACTGTTTTTAGGATTTAAGAAAGTTTCCAAACGAGCGGCCATGTTGGTTCCAGTTTCAGATCCGAGTGAAAGTGTTCGTCCAGTCAGGTGCAACCAGGAAGTGTTTTCATGTATTTATACTCTACTCTCCTCCCACTGGTTTCCTGTTTCCACCTGTCAATCATCTGTCGTGACGCCACCTAACGGCGCCCGCCAAGCGCCCGCCAAGCGCCCGCCAAGCGCCCGCCAAGCGCCCGCCAAGCGCCCGCCAAGTGTCCGCCAAGCGCCCGCCAAGCGCCCGCCAAGTGTCCGCCAAGCGCCCGCCAAGCGCCCGCCAAGCGTCCGCCAAGCGCCCGCCAAGCGTCCGCCAAGCGTCCAACGCTGGGAACCAACGCGACCCCTTAGGTCCAGAAAGGCCCATCTGACACAGACTGCTACCAGTACCAGTACCAGAACCAGTACAAGTACCGGTACCAGAACCAGAACCGGTACCGATACCAGAACCAGTACCTTACCGGTACCAGTACCAGAACCGGTACCAGAACCAGTGAAGTGGAGTTTAATTAATGGAAACCATTTGAAGGTTTTCATTTGTCCATGTTAGTTAATGGATGTGTGGTATATTTCAGGTGTTTTAATTATCCCTTAAGGACCCATTAAACCTGTTCAGGTGTTTCCTGTCGGATCAGTCAGAGAAGAAGAGAAGAAGAGATGGAGGTCAAAGGTCGCCGGGCGGCAGCGGGAATGTGGACGGGCAGGATGTTTGAGTGATAGCTGTGAACACACCTGAGTCACCTGACTGGTGATGTCACCGCCGGTCTCTACAGGCCGCACAAAGATCCTCACACATGACAGAGAGCTCACTCTGCTCAACATGTCAGATATTAATACATCGGTTGATCGGCTGATTCCTCCTCATCTCCGGCGTACCTGGTCCCGCCTCTAACAGGTGTACCTGGTCCCGCCTCTAACAGGTGTACCTGGTCCTGCTCCTAACAGGTGTAGCTGGTCCCGCCTCTAACAGGTGTACCTGGTCCCGCTCCTAACAGGTGTACCTGGTCCTGCCTCTAACAGGTGTACCTGGTCCCGCTCCTAACAGGTGTACCTGGTCCCGCCTCTAACAGGTGTACCTGGTCCCGCCTCTAACAGGTGTACCTGGTCCTGCTCCTAACAGGCGTACCTGGTCCCGCCTCTAACAGGTGTACCTGGTCCCGCTCCTAACAGGCGTACCTGGTCCCGCTCCTAACAGGCGTACCTGGTCCCGCCTCTAACAGGCGTACCTGGTCCCGCCTCTAACAGGCGTACCTGGTCCCGCCTCTAACAGGCGTAACTGGTCCCGCCTCTAACAGGCGTAACTGGTCCCGCCTCTAACAGGTGTAACTGGTCCCGCCTCTAACAGGTGTAACTGGTCCCGCCTCTAACAGGTGTAGCTGGTCCCGCCTCTAACAGGTGTAACTGGTCCCGTGCTGATCAGGTCCTGATCGATGATCAATCACAGCCTCTCTGAACTCTCCATCAGTCTCTCTCTCTGTTGTCGTGGTCTCCGGTCTGGATGCAGCCGTTGCCATGGTGAGATCTTGCGTGCGGCGTGCAGCAGACGGCGTGCAGCAGACGGCGTGCAGCAGACGGCGTGGATGATGAATCGGAGCTGTTTGTTGTTTTTTTAGCGGTTGGAACGCGGCGAGGAGGAGGAGTGGGAGGTCGTCTCTCTTTGTCCCGTCTCTTCTTCTTCTCTGGAGTTTAGAGTGGATGACTCACTGGATGGTTGTCATGGTAACCGTGGACCAAACTGAAGGACAAGCAGGCGTGATGATGATGATGATGATGATGATGAGGCTGATGATGGTGATGATGATGATGAGGCTGATGATGATGATGATGATGAGGCTGATGATGATGATGATGAGGGTCTGCCTGCTAGCGTTAGCCACCATGCTAGCTGCTCTTAAAGGAACAGTTCACCCAAACTGCTCGTTCACGTCGTGTTTGTTTGTCTCCCTGCAGTGAAGCATCATGGGAGGTGGCAGATGGACGAGCCGGCCGTGGGCCAATCAGAGGAGGCTGTGACACACACACACACACACACACACACACACACGATGGAACAAGGCTTCAGCTTAAATACGCTGGTGAGTGTAGTGTGTGCGTGTGTGCGTGCGTGCGTGCGTGCGTGCGTGCGTGCGTGCGTGCGTGTAAAAGTCCCTGCAGACTTAATAACCTGAACTATTTCTCTGATATATACATTTATATTTATGTCATATATGTTTATTTATTTTTATTTTTTTTTATCATCCATCTTTATTTATTCATTAATTTATTATTTATTATTTATTTTGTCCCCGGTTGTGTGTCCCCGGTTGTGTGTCTCTGGTTGTGTGTCCCTGGTTGTGTGTCTCTGGTTGTGTGTCCCTGGTTGTGTGTCTCTGGTTGTGTGTCCCTGGTTGTGTGTCTCTGGTTGTGTGTCCCCAGTTGTGTGTCTCTGGTTGTGTGTCCCTGGTTGTGTGTCCCTGGTTGTCTGTCCCCGGTTGTGTGTCTCTGGTTGTGTGTCTCTGGTTGTGTGTCCCTGGTTGTGTGTCTCTGGTTGTGTGTCTCTGGTTGTGTGTCCCTGGTTGTGTGTCTCTGGTTGTGTGTCCCCGGTTGTGTGTCTCTGGTTGTGTGTCCCTGGTTGTCTGTCCCCGGTTGTGTGTCTCTGGTTGTGTGTCCCTGGTTGTGTGTCTCTGGTTGTGTGTCCCTGGTTGTGTGTCCCCGGTTGTGTGTCCCCGGTTGAGTGTCTCTGGTTGTCTGTCCCCGGTTGTGTGTCTCCGGTTGTGTGTCTCTGGTTGTGTGTCTCTGGTTGTGTGTCTCTGGTTGTGTGTCTCTGGTTGTGTGTCCCCGGTTGTCTGTCCCCGGTTGTCTGTCCCCGGTTGTGTGTCTCTGGTTGTGTGTCCCTGGCTGTGTGTCTCTGGTTGTGTGTCTCTGGTTGTGTGTCCCTGGTTGTGTGTCTCTGGTTGTGTGTCCCTGGTTGTGTGTCTCTGGTTGTGTGTCTCTGGTTGTGTGTCCCTGGTTGTGTGTCTCTGGTTGTGTGTCCCCGGTTGTGTGTCTCTGGTTGTGTGTCCCTGGTTGTCTGTCCCCGGTTGTGTGTCTCTGGTTGTGTGTCCCTGGTTGTGTGTCTCTGGTTGTGTGTCCCTGGTTGTGTGTCTCTGGTTGTGTGTCCCTGGTTGTGTGTCTCTGGTTGTGTGTCCCCGGTTGTGTGTCCCCGGTTGTGTGTC
>NC_051288.1:27538657-27551157 GCF_015220745.1 Sebastes umbrosus | reverse complement strand
TGTGGACGACTGGTGAGGCCGTTGGCTGTTCACAGGTGATGATGATGTCATCAATCACACCTGAGCTGCTCGCTAACGACCCCGACCGTCTCTCGCCCTCAGATGCACAACGAGTTCCTGCTGACTCACGTCGTGATCCCCAAACAGTCGGCCGGTCCGGATTTCTGCGACATGGAGAACGTGGAGGAACTGTTCAGTTTCCAGGACCAACAGAACCTGCTGACGCTCGGCTGGATACATGTACGACTGCACGCTAACCACACGCTAAACACGCTAAAAAAATGCTAACCACAGACTAAAAATACGCTAACCACACGCTACACACACGCTACACACACGCTAAAAACATGCTAAACACACACTACACACGCTAACCACGCTAAAAACACGCAAACCACACGCTACAGACGCTAACCACACATTGCACACGTTAACCAGCTAAAAACACGCTAACAACACGCTACACACGCTAACCACACGCTAACCACGCTAAAAACACGTTACACACGCTAAAAACATGCTAACCACAGGCTACACGCGCTAACCACGCTAAAAACACGCAAACCACACGCTACAGACGCTAACCACACATTACACACGCTAACCAGCTAAAAACACGCAAACAACACGCTACACACGCTAACCACGCTAAAAACACGCTACACACGCTAAAAACACGCTACACACGCTAAAAACATGCTAACCACAGGCTACACACGCTAACCACGCTAAAAACACGCTAACCACGCTAAAAACAAGCTAACCACATGCTACACACGCTAACAACATACTAACCACAGGCCACACAAGTTAACCACGCGCTACACACGCTAAAATCACACAAAACACATGCTAAACATATGCTAAACACACGCTAATGACAGAACCCAGACACATGCTAAACACACACTAAACACATGCTAAAGACAGAACCTAAACACACACTAATGACAGAACCTAAACACACGCTAAACACATGCTTAACACACGCTAAAGATAGAACCTAAACACATGCTAAACACACACTAAACACACGCTAAAGACAGAATCTAAACACACGCTAATGATAGAACCTAAACACACGCTAAACACACGCTAAACACATGCTTAACACACGCTAAAGATAGAACCTAAACACATGCTTAACACACGCAAAACATGCAGTAAAAACAAAAGCTAAACACACGTTAAAGTGGGTCCCCACAGTGTGATATAAATCAGTAGGTCCCCACAGTGTGATATAAATCAGTAGGTCCCCATAGTGTGATATAAATCAGTAGGTCCCCACAGTGTGATATAAATCAGTAGGTCCCCACAGTGTGATATAAATCAGTAGGTCCCCATAGTGTGATATAAATCAGTAGGTCCCCACAGTGTGATATAAATCAGTAGGTCCCCACAGTGTGATATAAATCAGTAGGTCCCCACAGTGTGATATAAATCAGTAGGTCCCCACAGTGTGATATAAATCAGACACACACACAGGCGGGCCTGCTCTGTGGTCGGCATGGAGCTGGACTCTCTGGTGACGGTGTCAGAGGACAGAACAGTCAACAGACTGCTGGTCTTACTGGACAACAGCAGCCATCCTCTGCTCTGCACGCCGCCATCAGCGAACAGAGGAGCTGGTTCAGAGGACGGGCTGCAGGACAGATAATAATACACACAGTGCACTCTAACAGACTGAGCTACTGGAGTTATCCTGAACTATACTCACTCTAACAGACTGAGCTACTGGAGTTATCCTGCACTATACTCACTCTAACAGACTGAGCTACTGGAGTTATCCTGCACTATACTCACTCTAACAGACTGAGCTACTGGAGTTATCCTGCACTATACTCACTCTAACAGACTGAGCTACTGGAGTTATCCTGAACTATACTCACTCTAACAGACTGAGCTACTGGAGTTATCCTGAACTATATTCACTCTAACAGACTGAGCTACTGGAGTTATCCTGCACTATACTCACTCTAACAGACTGAGCTACTGGAGTTATCCTGCACTATACTCACTCTAACAGACTGAGCTACTGGAGTTATCCTGCACTATACTCACTCTAACAGACTGAGCTACTGGAGTTATCCTGAACTATACTCACTCTAACAGACTGAGCTACTGGAGTTATCCTGCACTATACTCACTCTAACAGACTGAGCTACTGGAGTTATCCTGAACTATACTCACTCTAACAGACTGAGCTACTGGAGTTATCCTGCACTATACTCACTCTAACAGACTGAGCTACTGGAGTTATCCTGAACTATACTCACTCTAACAGACTGAGCTACTGGAGTTATCCTGCACTATACTCACTCTAACAGACTGAGCTACTGGCGTTATCCTGAACTATACTCACTCTAACAGACTGAGCTACTGGAGTTATCCTGAACTATACTCACTCTAACAGACTGAGCTACTGGCGTTATCCTGAACTATACTCACTCTAACAGACTGAGCTACTGGAGTTATCCTGAACTATACTCACTCTAACAGACTGAGCTACTGGAGTTATCCTGCACTATACTCACTTTAACAGTTTTCTTCTTCTCGTTGTATTTTTATATTTGGTATATTGTTTTGTACTACTAACTTTTTTACTAACATGTTTTAACACTATGGAACTGATGCTGGAAACTAATCTATATATTTATCAGTCTATCTCTCTCTATCTCTCTCTCTATCTATATCTCCATCTATCTATCCATCCATCCATCCATCCATCCATCTATCTATTTATCTCTCTATCTATCTATATCTCCATCCATCCATCCATCTATCCATCTATCTATCTCTCTATCTATCTCTCTATCTATCTATATCTCCATCCATCCATCCATCTATCCATCTATCTATCTCTCTATCCATCTCTCTATCTATCCATCTCTCTATCTCTCTAAAATGACCTCCGTTGTGCGTTTTCTTCGCCTTTATTTGCATGATCAGACGTCGCCATGGCAACAGTGTCTGTGGTGGAGCAGCAGATGAGAGAGGGAGGACCAGAGATAGGAACTCCCAGACAGAGGTCTCACTCTGCAGCGCTGAGCTGAACATATCTGTGTGTGTGTGTGTGTGTGTGTGGTCCTCACAGCGTGACCTCTGACCTCTGACCTCTCTGTACTCTCTGTATTCAGACTCATCCCACTCAGACGGCCTTCCTCTCCAGCGTCGACCTCCACACTCACTGTTCCTACCAGCTGATGCTGCCGGAGGCCGTCGCCATCGTCTGCGCTCCCAAACACAACGAGTAGGTCCAACACAAGCACACACACACACACACACAAAGGGGTCCCTTGACCTCTGACCTCTGACCTCCAGATCAGTGAATGTGTTTGAGGGCTTTTGTGTAAAAAAGAGCCGACAGGACGAAGCTGCAGCAGCAGACAGTCGGTCCAGATGATGCTGCAGCAGCAGACAGTCAGTCCAGATGATGCTGCAGCAGCAGACAGTCAGTCCAGATGATAATGCAGCAGCAGACAGTCGGTCCAGATGATGCTGCAGCAGCAGACAGTCAGTCCAGATGATGCTGCAGCAGCAGACAGTCAGTCCAGATGATGCTGCAGCAGCAGACAGTCAGTCCAGATGATGCTGCAGCAGCAGACAGTCAGTCCAGATGAAGCTGCAGCAGCAGACAGTCAGTCCAGATGATGCTGCAGCAGCAGACAGTCAGTCCAGATGATGCTGCAGCAGCAGACAGTCAGTCCAGATGATGCTGCAGCAGCAGACAGTCAGTCCAGATGATGCTGCAGCAGCAGACAGTCAGTCCAGATGATAATGCAGCAGCAGACAGTCAGTCCAGATGATAATGCAGCAGCAGACAGTCAGTCCAGATGATAATGCAGCAGTAGACAGTCAGTCCAGATGATAATGCAGCAGCAGACAGTCAGTCCAGATGATGCTGCAGCAGCAGACAGTCAGTCCAGATGATGCTGCAGCAGCAGACAGTCAGTCCAGATGATAATGCAGCAGCAGACAGTCAGTCCAGATGATGCTGCAGCAGCAGACAGTCAGTCCAGATGATAATGCAGCAGCAGACAGTCAGTCCAGATGATAATGCAGCAGCAGACAGTCAGTCCAGATGATAATGCAGCAGCAGACAGTCGGTCCAGATGATAATGCAGCAGCAGACAGTCGGTCCAGATGATGCTGCAGCAGCAGCAGACAGTCGGTCCAGATGAAGCCACAGCTCACTAAACCTTTCTGACAATATCTGTTATTGATCTGTGTTGTTCATTGATTTACAATAATTAATGTATACAGACATTTACATAAAGCAGCATGTCTGTCCACTCCCATGTTGATTAGAGTATTGAATATTTGACTAATCTCCTTTAAGGTTCATTATGAAGAGATAATAATGTGATATTAAATATTAGAATGAACTGACTGATGTTAGAACGTCTTCACTGTGTGAACCTCCTGAATGTCTCTGAGTGACCTGAGGACACACCAGATCACTGATGATTGGACAGATGTCCCCAGTGAGAGACGTGTTAACCCCCCCCCTCCTGTCTCAGTACCGGTGTGTTCAGGCTCAGCTGTTCGGGGATGTCGGAGGTTTCTGGCTGCAGACTCAAAGGTTTCCATCCTCACTCCAAGGAGCCGCCTCTCTTCAGCGTGAGACACTCTGTCCTTTCTCCTCATTGTGTTCCTGCTGCATCAATAAGTATTAATAAACAGAAACTCGACATAATCATATCATACAGCATTTTTTTTGGACATTTTTCAGACTTTTTTGTAAATTTTTTGGATTTTTTTCAGAAAAATGTCAGAGTGCAGCATCGCCCGGCTCCGACGCAGAGCTGCACCCCGTGAGTTGACTCATGCAGGTTACCTCTGATTCTCTGATTCTCTCTCTCTCTCTCTCTCTCTCTCTCTCTCCCTCTCTCACGCTCCCGCTCCCTCTCTCTCTCTCTCTCTCTCTCTCTCTCTCTCTCTCTCTCAGGTGTGTAAACATGTGGTGGTTCGGGACTCAAAGATCAGCCTGCTGGACCTCAGGTGACCTCAGGTGACCCCAGATGACCTCCAGTGACCTCAGGTGACCCCAGGTGACCTCCAGTGACCTCTGGAGATGACCCCAGATGACCTCCGGTGACCCCAGTAGTTTCCGTCTGTCATGCTGCGTGTCTCCGACCTCTGGAGAGGAGACGGTGAATCTCTGAGACTGTCAGACTGTCAGAGACGTTTTCATTCACCGTTCAGTTTTCTGAAGTTTATTTGTTGAACTTTGTTGATTGAAATGTTTCTGTTCCGGCTCTATGTTCTGCTGGTTCTGGTTCTGGTTCTGGTTCTGTGTGGATCAGAATTTAAATGAAGATGAGATGTGAAGTTAGTGTGACAGAGTGCCTTCTTCTTCTTCTTCTTCTTCAACCAACACGGTGAAGTTATTCTGCAGCTGCTCATCACAGACTCCATGTTGGTGTCATGATGGCGCCGCCAGTCTATCACTAAATCAACAGAACGGCGCTCTGGTCTCAGTCTGATGGTCTGATGCTCTCTCTGGTCTCAGTCTGACGGTCTGATGCTCTCTCTGGTCTCAGTCTGATGCTCTCTCTGGTCTCAGTCTGACGGTCTGATGGCGCTCTCTGGTCTCAGTCTGACGGTCTGACGGCGCTCTCTCTGGTCTCAGTCTGACGGTCTGATGCTCTCTCTGGTCTCAGTCTGACGGTCTGACGGCGCTCTCTCTGGTCTCAGTCTGACGGTCTGATGCTCTCTCTGGTGTCATCAGGTGAAATAGTGTATATGTTGAGGAGCTGCTGCCTCCTCCAGGCAGGAAGAGGAACTACAACACTAAAGGTTCATTAAAGGAGCAGCTGTTAATGTTCAGGTGTGTGCGTGCGTGTGTGTGTATGTGTGTGTGCGCGTGTGTGTGTTTTCAAACCGAATGCTGCTGTTTCATAATAAAACGTCTCCTGCTGCTCCAACAGTCTCCTGTCTCATTCAGAAACATCAGTTCATCAGTTCATCAGTTCATCAGTAGAGGTCTGGTGGTCTAGTGAGTCTTTATCTCTGCAGCAGATGTTCCTCAAAGCAGCAGATGTGCTTCAAAGCAGCAGATGTTCCTCAAAGCAGCAGATGTGCTTCAAAGCAGCAGATGTTCCTCAAAGCAGCAGATGTTCCTCAAAGCAGCAGATGTTCCTCAAAGCAGCTGATGTTCCTCAAAGCAGCAGATGTTCCATCTTCCTCATACTCACTGTAAAACAAACAGAGATCAGTAGAAATATGAGACTAGGAAGTGTTTCTGGGTCAGATGAAGTTCTACTTTAGATCTATCTCTGCTCTGTCTAATGATAGTAGTTATGATCATTAATATACTGTAGATGTGTGTGTGTGATTGTAAACAGTCCTCAGCTGGTATTTGATGATCTGGTTGAAATGAGGAGACGGTTTAACAAACCTCCAGCAGGTGGAGCTGTGGAGCTTCTACTGCAACATCTGGAGTAGTCATGTTCTGAAGGATGTGAGTCTGGTCCCAGATGTTAGAGGGACCCGGTCCCAGACGTTAGAGGGACTCGGTCCCAGATGTTAGAGGGACCCGGTCCCAGATGTTAGAGGGACACGGTCCCAGATGTTAGAGGGACCCGGTCCCAGACGTTAGAGGGACACGGTCCCAGATGTTAGAGGGACACGGTCCCAGGAACGACTTAAAACCCCCGAAACACCAGCAGCACCCCATGTTTATAGCGTTTACAGCGAGGACATGAGGGGACATGAGTGGACATGAGGGGACATGAGAGGACATGAGGGGACATGAGAGGACATGAGGGTGTCCTGGTCCTGGAGTTTGGCTGTAGTCTGTTTTATTTTGTAGGTTCCCTCCTCATGTGTCTTGTTTTACTTCCTGTCTTTGAGACTGTCTGCCCCGCCCTGATCAGATTCACCTGGTCCTCATTAGTCCTGCACTCACCTGGTCTCACCTCCTCTCACCTCCTCTCACCTGGTCTCACCTTCTCTCACCTCATCTCACCTGGTCTCACCTGGTCTCACCTCATCTCACCTGGTCTCACCTGGTCTCACCTTCTCTCACCTCATCTCACCTCCTCTCACCTGGTCTCACCTCATCTCACCTCCTCTCACCTTCTCTCACCTCATCTCACCTCCTCTCACCTGGTCTCACCTTCTCTCACCTCATCTCACCTCCTCTCACCTGGTCTCACCTTCTCTCACCTCATCTCACCTGGTCTCACCTTCTCTCACCTCATCTCACCTCCTCTCACCTGGTCTCACCTCATCTCACCTCATCTCACCTGGTCTCACCTTCTCTCACCTCATCTCACCTCCTCTCACCTGGTCTCACCTTCTCTCACCTCATCTCACCTCGTCTCACCTGGTCTCACCTTCTCTCACCTCATCTGACCTCCTCTCACCTGGTCTCACCTCATCTCACCTCATCTCACCTGGTCTCACCTCTCACCTAGTCTCACCTGGTCTCACCTCATCTCACCTGGTCTCACCTCTCACCTAGTCTCACCTGGTCTCACCTCATCTCACCTGGTCTCACCTCCTCAGTTCCTCTGTTGTATTCATGTCTACTTCCTGTCCTCAACATCTACGGAGACCAGATCCCAACCAACCAGCTGTGGGACGATGTGGGACGATGTGGGACGATGTGGGACACGTTACCACGGCTGAGAGGTATTCTAACATTTAGATATAATATCTATCTGACTTCAGTAATAAACATGTGTCCATGTGTCCATGTGTCCATGTGGTCTTCTTGTCTTCGTCCTCGGTGTGAAACGGATCAATAACTGTTAAATATCATTAATAACTCAGAGAATCTTCAGCAGCTGATAAACATGATCAGTAGATTGAGTCTGTTGGAGCTGCTCTTCCTTTCCTCCCAGAGAGTCTCCATCATGTTCCACCCAAACCTGCAGACTGGGACTTTACAGTGACTCACATTTGTCCTCCGTTGGGCCTAGCCTAGCCTAGCCTAGCCTAGCCTAGCCTAGCCTAGCCTAGCCTAGCCTAGCCTAGCCTAGCCTAGCCTAGCCTAGCCTAGCCTAGCCTAGCCTAGCCTAGCCTAGCCTAGCCTAGCGTAGCGCAGTGAAGACAGTGAGATGTTGACCTGCGCGTTGACCCAGGTGATGATGACGGCCTTCCTGCTTTCAACACAGCCAACAGGATAAAAGACGGATTTAAGACAAGCGTCTGTCCTGCAGCGGTTTGACTTTTAGAAACTAGAGACAATGAAAATGTGGGACATCGTCTCAATATGTGGGACGTGGGACAATAAGGGATAAACATGCTGTGGGGGACACCTGGTCACCCTGATCAACATCCTGATGAATGTCCTCTGTAGTTAGACGCCTGCATCAGTCAGCGCTGCAGAGGACGAGGACGTCTGGACGAGGGAAGACGTGTGACGTCAGACAGACGGGATGAAGTGAAAGGTCAGAGACATGTTTTATATTCTCTCCATCATGTCGTCAGACTGATATCATCAATCTGAGCCTGAACTAGAGCTGTTAGTGGACGTTACCGGAGGTTACCGGAGGTTACCGGAGGTTAATAGACGTTAACGGACGTTACCGGATGGTTCCAGGTTAGTTAGTGATCACACCTCCTTCTCCCTCATTACTGAACCTTTATGTCATTATTATAATAAAACTACTCAATTATATATTTAGTCGTTCTTTTATTGATTTTCTACTGAGCACAATGGTAGAATGTGATGATGCACAATGGTAGAATGTGATGATGCACAATGGTAGAATGTGATGATGCACAATGGTAGAATGTGATGATGCCCAATGGTAGAATGTGATGATGCACAATGGTAGAATGTGATGATGCACAATGGTAGAATGTGATGATGCACAATGGTAGAATGTGATGATGCCCAATGGTAGAATGTGATGATGCCCAATGGTAGAATGTGATGATGCACAATGGTAGAATGTGATGATGCACAATGGTAGAATGTGATGATGCACAATGGTAGAATGTGATGATGCACAATGGTAGAATGTGATGATGCCCAATGGTAGAATGTGATGATGCCCAATGGTAGAATGTGATGATGCACAATGGTAGAATGTGATGATGCACAATGGTAGAATGTGATGATGCCCAATGGTAGAATGTGATGATGCCCAATGGTAGAATGTGATGATGCCCAATGGTAGAATGTGATGATGCACAATGGTAGAATGTGATGATGCACAATGGTAGAATGTGAAGATGCCCAATGGTAGAATGTGATGATGCCCAATGGTAGAATGTGAAGATGCACAATGGTAGAATGTGATGATGCCCAATGGTAGAATGTGATGATGCACAATGGTAGAATGTGATGATGCACAATGGTAGAATGTGAAGATGCACAATGGTAGAATGTGATGATGCCCAATGGTAGAATGTGATGATGCCCAATGGTAGAATGTGATGATGCACAATGGTAGAATGTGATGATGCACAATGGTAGAATGTGAAGATGCCCAATGGTAGAATGTGATGATGCCCAATGGTAGAATGTGAAGATGCACAATGGTAGAATGTGATGATGCCCAATGGTAGAATGTGATGATGCACAATGGTAGAATGTGATGATGCACAATGGTAGAATGTGAAGATGCACAATGGTAGAATGTGATGATGCACAATGGTAGAATGTGATGATGCACAATGGTAGAATGTGATGATGCCCAATGGTAGAATGTGATGATGCACAATGGTAGAATGTGATGATGCCCAATGGTAGAATGTGAAGATGCACAATGGTAGAATGTGATGATACACAATGGTAGAATGTGATGATGCCCAATGGTAGAATGTGATGATGCCCAATGGTAGAATGTGATGATGCCCAATGGTAGAATGTGATGATGCACAATGGTAGAATGTGAAGATGCACAATGGTAGAATGTGATGATGCACAATGGTAGAATGTGATGATGCCCAATGGTAGAATGTGATGATGCCCAATGGTAGAATGTGAAGATGCACAATGGTAGAATGTAATGATGCACAATGGTAGAATGTGAAGATGCACAATGGTAGAATGTGATGATGCACAATGGTAGAATGTGATGATGCACAATGGTAGAATGTGATGATGCCCAATGGTAGAATGTGATGATGCCCAATGGTAGAATGTGATGATGCCCTATGGTAGAATGTGATGATGCACAATGGTAGAATGTGATGATGCGGTAGTGGAGGTGTCGGAGGTAGCTGAAGTGTCAGAGGTAGTTGAAGTGTCAGAAGAAGCTGAAGTGTCAGAGGTAGCTGAAGTGTCAGAAGAAGCTGAAGTGTCAGAGGTAGTTGAAGTGTCAGAGGTAGTTGAAGTGTCAGAGGTAGTTGAAGTGTCAGAAGAAGCTGAAGTGTCAGAGGTAGCTGAAGTGTCAGAAGAAGCTGAAGTGTCAGAGGTAGCTGAAGTGTCAGAGGTAGTTGAGGTGTCAGAAGACGCTGAAGTGTCAGAGGTAGCTGAAGTGTCAGAAGAAGCTGAAGTGTTAGAGGTAGCTGAAGTGTCAGAGGTAGTTGAAGTGTCAGAAGAAGCTGAAGTGTCAGAGGTAGCTGAAGTGTCAGAGGTAGCTGAAGTGTCAGAGGTAGCTGAAGTGCCAGAAGAAGCTGAAGTGTCAGAGGTAGCTGAAGTGTCAGAGGTAGTTGAAGTGTCAGAGGTAGCTGAAGTGTCAGAGGTAGTTGAAGTGTCAGAGGTAGCTGAAGTGTCAGAGGTAGCTAAAGTGTCAGAGGTAGTTGAGGTGTCAGAGGTAGTTGAGGTGTCAGAAGAAGCTGAAGTGTCAGAGGTAGCTGAAGTGTCAGATGTAGTTGAAATGTCAGAGGTAGCTGAAGTGTCAGAGGTAGTTGAAGTGTCAGAGGTAGCTGAAGTGTCAGAAGTAGTTGAGGTGTCAGAAGAAGCTGAAGTGTCAGAGGTAGCTGAAGTGTCAGAGGTAGCTGAAGTGTCGGAGGTAGCTGAAGTGTCAGAGGTAGCTGAAGTGTCAGAAGTAGTTGAAGTGTCAGAGGTAGCTGAAGTGTCAGAGGTAGTTGAAGTGTCAGAGGTAGCTGAAGTGTCAGAAGTAGTTGAGGTGTCAGAAGAAGCTGAAGTGTCGGAGGTAGCTGAAGTGTCAGAGGTAGCTGAAGTGTCAGAAGTAGTTGAAGTGTCAGAGGTAGCTGAAGTGTCAGAGGTAGTTGAAGTGTCAGAGGTAGCTGAAGTGTCAGAGGTAGTTGAAGTGTCAGAGGTAGCTGAAGTGTCAGAAGTAATTGAAGTGTCAGAGGTAGCTGAAGTGTCAGATGTAGTTGAAGTGTCAGAGGTAGCTGATGTGTCAGAGGTAGTTGAAGTGTCAGAGGTAGCTGAAGTGTCAGAGGTAGTTGAAGTGTCAGAGGTAGCTGACGTGTCAGAAGTAGCTGAAGTGTCAGAAGTAGTTGAGGTGTCAGAAGAAGCTGAAGTGTCAGAGGTAGTTGAAGTGTCAGAGGTAGCTGAAGTGTCAGAGGTAGTTGAAGTGTCAGAGGTAGCTGAAGTGTCAGAAGTAGTTGAAGTGTCAGAGGTAGCTGAAGTGTCAGAAGAACAAGGCATTGGTCTGATGTAAATAAATAAAACAGAACAGATGTGAATCCGATTGAAGAAACTGAACGACGTTAAAGTGTTGAAATGAACAGAAACACAGTTTATCTTGTACGAGAGCTCTTTATTGTCTTCCTGGGGCAATCGTCTGTCACTTCCATGTTGTTGACGTCACATCACACACTTCACTTCTTTACAGACAGCACCATGAGGCCACGCCTCCTGTTCACCTACAGCTGTGACATCATCATTACACGCTGTGACATCATCATTACACTGTGTGAATGTGCTCTACTCCCCAACGATGGAAGGAAACACCAGCGGGCAACATTCAAGCTTTATTCATCAAAAATAAAAACACACTTTTTGACAACAAACAGAACCAACATGGAGGACGGGGGCGGTGTGGGGGGGGTAAAGATGGAGGACAAGCGCCACATTCACAGTTTTAAGGTGAGCGGAGAGGGAGGATGTTTGAGCTGAAGTTCTGAATAGTTGAAGGTTCAGTTCACCAAAAACATCAACAGAAGATGACATCACTTCCTGTTACCAGCTGTCAAAATAAAACACTTATTTTAGCATCTTCCTAAATACCAAAAAACAACAACGTGGACTTCCTGTCTGGATGTTCTGGGGATCTGATCTGGGACCGGTTAGCTGGTGTGCAGTGAGGGCTGAAAGAAGACGGGAGGGTGGTGGGGGGGGTGGCGGCGCTGGAGGAAGACGGAGACACCCAGACGGGTCTTTCTAGAAGCACTTGCGGTGGACGATGGACGGACCGGCCTCGTCGTACTCCTGCTTGCTGATCCACATCTGCTGGAAGGTGGACAGAGACGCCAGGATGGAGCCGCCGATCCAGACCGAGTACTTCCTCTCTGGGGGGGCGATGATCTGCAGGACGGGGGACAAATAACGTTTAAGACTGGAAGTGGACATGTGTCTGACTGTAGATGGACGTGTGTCTGTTGTCTCTGTTGTATCTGTTGTCTCT
>NC_051288.1:27528657-27533657 GCF_015220745.1 Sebastes umbrosus | reverse complement strand
AGCCTCCAGGCCCGTCATCAGGGACAAGGAACATCTATGACCAACATGGACTATTGATCAGCTGCTGCAGTAACGTGTTCTTAGACGGAGTCTGAATGAGGGGGTAGTACAGTACTACAGTACTACAGTACTACAGTAGTACTGTAGTTCTGTAGTACAGGTACAGTACTACCCTACTACTGTACTACTGTACTACAGTAGTACAGTAGTACAGTCGTATAGTAGTAAATGTACTACTGTACAGTAGTAGTAGTATAAATGACATAAACACCATGTTAGATATCAGTCCTGCAGACAGAAAACTTCATCTGATCCTCCACATCACCAAAATTGGAGTTGTGAGGTTTCCACATGACATCATCACCCCCCCCCCCCCACCCCAACAACAAAGCACTCTGGGAAAACTTCCTAATTAGGGCATGAAGCTGAGTTCTGACTGGGTTTGGTCCTCTGTCTCTGTCTCTCTGTTTCTCTCACCTGTCTCTCTCTCTCTCTCTCTCTCTCTGACTTGTCTGTCTCTCTACTGTACCTGTCTCTCCCTCTGTCTCTGTCTTGTCTGTCTCTGTCTTGTCTCTCTCTCAGTGAGACAGACGGGTCTTTTGACCATATTTAGTCATTCAATTTGGGAGTCAAATATTTCTCTGCTCTGCCTGCAGGAGCCTCTGGGTTCACTGTGCCCTCAGTTCTGTCTGCTTCTCTGGGTTCACTGTGCCCTCAGTTCTGTCTGCTTCTCTGGGTTCACTGTGCCCACAGTTCTGTCTGCTTCTCTGGGTTCACTGTGCCCACAGTTCTGTCTGCTTCTCTGGGTTCACTGTGCCCTCAGTTCTGTCTGCTTCTCTGGGTTCGTTGTGCCCTCAGTTCTGTCTGCTTGGCTTTAACATTAAAATTTATATTATTTAACACCAGATGGAGCCGTTTTCTACCGTATGGAGCAGATACCTGCTGTTCTCCTGGCGTCCACTAGGGGGCTTCACTGCTGTTTTATGGAACGCTGCATCAAAATCATTGATCAACTCGTCACGTACCGTCGCTTGGTCAGCATCGGTTTCAGAGAACGACCCACGGGGTTCCCCTCTAGCGTTACTGTTGGACAGACCGGGGACGGCGTGTCAATATACCCTCGCTACATGTATAGAGTCCTTTCAAAATAAACTTCACAGGAAGTTAGGTTTAGGCAACCAACCACTTAGTAAGGGTTAGGAAATGGTCGTGGTTGATGTTAATTTTGCTTACTAGCGACTGACGTGACAAAATAAGTCAACGTTACTTTAGCCTCACACGGGGCACCAATATGCGATCTCCTGATTGAAAGTCTTGTATTTTTTTGACCCGTCCACCTCCCGTCCACCTCCTCTCCCTCCCGCCCTGAATGGACTCTCACGCTATTAATACTACGTCACTGCTCAGACTGTTGAATAACACCGTGGGGGGGGGGGTTATATTGGAGTTAGTTG
The DNA here is from genome assembly GCF_015220745.1 of Sebastes umbrosus. Classification (NCBI taxonomy): domain Eukaryota; kingdom Metazoa; phylum Chordata; class Actinopteri; order Perciformes; family Sebastidae; genus Sebastes; species Sebastes umbrosus. The sequence goes on along the minus strand of NC_051288.1, from coordinate 27,532,203 downwards.
AAAGCCTGGTTAGTCACATACTATTGCTAAAGGGTGCCTCCGTACGTCGGTGCTGATGCTGCAGAGGGGCGCTAACCAAATGACGGTATTTGATACCGTAACATCAGGGATAATGTACGGCTCAGGATCAGGACGATTCAGGACGACCCTATCCAGCTTATTACACAGCTACTGACTGAAGAAATCAATAATCTGACACAAAAACGCTCCTCCAGAGTCCGACATCACAACTGTGTCCATAGCAACGATCTGTTATACGTAGCAACGGTCTGTTATACGTAGCAACGGTCTGCTATATGTAGCAACGGTCTGCTATATGTAGCAACGGTCTGCTATACGTAGCAACGGTCTGCTATACGTAGCAACAGTCTGCTATACGTAGCAACAGTCTGCTATACGTAGCAACGGTCTGCTATATATAGCAACGGTCTGCTATACGTAGCAACGGTCTGCTATACGTAGCAACAGTCTTTTATACGTAGCAACGGTCTTTTATAGGACTGTAGAACTGTAGCCGTGACTGACCAATCAGAATCAAGTATTCAACAAAGCCGTGTAATATTAATAAATCATATTTTTATAACAGTTTTAGGAAGAAGACGTTTGTGTCCTCTGAGGACATCAGAGCATCTTTTTAAACTGAGGGTCAGGCTGTTCTTGTTCTTTGGGGTCAATAACTCATAATTTGTACATATTTCTTATATTCTCATTTAATTTAATTATTTACTTCTGTTTCTTTGCATACATTATGTTTATACAGCAGCATTATTAATTACAGCTGGATTATCTGTAAATGAAAGTGTTTTTTTAACCCTGTTATAGTGACATCAGCAGCTATTGATCAGAGAACAGACGCGACGTTATCAATAACTGATCATATGTGAGCAGAACCAAACTATGACATCACAACCATCAGTGATCTGCTGATGAAGACCATGACATGTGGTTGAAAGCTCTTATTTCCAAGTTCAAGAATTTAATTAAATAATGAAATCATGATTCAGAATAATTATTAAATAAATTAAACATGAGCTCCACAAGAACTACGAGTTTTATCTGGAGATAATCGACGTATAAACATGAAATCTATTAAATGAATCAACGTGTCCCTCTGAGCTTCCGTAGTTTGAAAAGGAAACTAGATGTCAGAGCTGAGTGTCCTAATGAGGACATGTGGAGAAGGTAACGACAGCTTGGACTCAGCACCAGGAGACAGAAATCAAACACACCTCAACACTTCCAGATTCAACCAAACCTCACTCAGATATCATCACGTTTAACACTCACTCTCCAGAACACCACCAGAGCCTGAAACCATCAGCAGCTTCACTCTCCAGAACACCACCAGAGCCTGAAACCATCAGCAGCTTCACTCTCCAGAACACCACCAGAGCCTGAAACCATCAGCAGCTTCACTCAGAGACCAGGTTACTCAGTCAGAGTCACACCTCCTGTTTCCTACAGCAGCTTCACACTGAATCTGAAGCACCAAACTAACTGTGACTCTCCTCAACAGCAGCCAGACACCAACACTACAAACACACAACATATGAATGGAGTCTGGTGGGATGCTGTTCTGTTCAGCAGCTGCAACACGGAGGGAGAGGAGGGAGGAGAGAGGAGGTGAAGGAGGAGATGGAAGGAGGAAGAGATGTGTGAGGAGGAGAGGAAGGGAGGTTCAGGAGGTCTTTAAGGAGGAGGTGAAAAGAGGTTCAGGAGGTCTTTAAGGAGGAGGTGAAAGGAGGTTCAGGAGGTCTTTAAGGAGGAGGTGAAAAGAGGTTCAGGAGGTCTTTAAGGAGGATGTGAAAGGAGGTTCAGGAGGTCTTTAAGGAGGAGGTGAAAGGAGGTCTTTAAGGACGAGGTGAAAGGAGGTGAAAGGAGGTCTTTAAGGAGGAGGTGAAAGGAGGTTCAGGAGGTCTTTAAGGAGGAGGTGAAAGGAGGTGAAAGGAGGTCTTTAAGGACGAGGTGAAAGGAGGTTCAGGAGGTCTTTAAGGAGGAGGTGAAAGGAGGTGAAAGGAGGTCTTTAAGGAGGAGGTGAAAGGAGGTTCAGGAGGTCTTTAAGGAGGAGGTGAAAGGAGGTAAAAGGAGGTCTTTAAGGAGGAGGTGAAAGGAGGTTCAGGAGCAGATTTTAGGAGGTTTAAGTTCCTCCGTCAAAACTCTGAAGGGAGGAGCAGAAAAAAGGAGATGAAGAGGTGAGAGAGGAGAGGAGGTGATGTGGAGATGAAGAGATGAGGAGATGAGGAGAGGAGGAGGAGGTGAGGCAGGAGGATCAGATAAGATAATGGAGGAGACTGAAGAAGACGTTTAGTCACATTGACAGTGTGAAGAGGAGCAGAGAGGAGGAGGTGTAGAGGAGGTGATGGAGGAGGTGTAGAGGAGGTGATGGAGGAGGTGTAGAGGAGGTGATGGAGGAGGTGTAGAGGAGATGTAGAGGAGATGTAGAGGAGGTGTAGAGGAGGTGTAGAGGAGATGTAGAGGAGGTGTAGAGGAGATGTAGAGGAGGTGTAGAGGAGATGTAGAGGAGATGTAGAGGAGGTGTAGAGGAGGTGTAGAGGAGGTGTAGAGGAGATGTAGAGGAGGTGTAGAGGAGATGTAGAGGAGGTTCAGGAGGTCTTACCGTGGCGGTGCAGGGCCTGCTGGGATGTGGACGTGGACGTGGGGGGGACAGGACAGAAGTGAGAGACTGAAGAGCTGAGACTGAGTTTATCAACCCTCCACCTCCTCCATCCATCCCTCCATCCCAAACATGGCCTGGGCCTCCTCCTCCTCTCCCTCTCTCCTCCTCCTCTCCTCCTCCTCCTCTCTCTCCCTCTCTCCAGTCCTTATAGGGCCGGTCCTGAGGGCAGCAGCCAATCAGACGGCCGGCGGCGCCACCAGACGTTCTCCCATCATTCAGAGCATTCCTCACACCGAGTATTTACTCTGGAGGTTACCAGTACACAGAGGAAGTACTCTGATACTCTACCAGTACACAGAGGAAGCACTCTGATACTCTACCAGTACACAGAGGAAGTACTCTGATACTTTACCAGTACACAGAGGAAGTATTCTGATACTCTACCAGTACACAGAGGAAGTACTCTGATACTGCAGTAAAAGTACTAATACTAGTACTTTACTGCAGTAAAAGTACTAGTATTAGTAGTATTAGTTAGTTGTTTTCATCCTCAGTTTAACCTCCTCCTTCACCTCCCTTCCTCCTTCCATCTCCTCCTTCACCTCCTCTCTCCTCCCTCCTCTCCCTCCGTGTTGCAGCTGCTGAACAGAACAGCATCCCACCAGACTCCATTCATATGTTGTGTGTTTGTAGTGTTGGTGTCTGGCTGCTGTTGAGGAGAGTCACAGTTAGTTTGGTGCTTCAGATTCAGTGTGAAGCTGCTGTAGGAAACAGGAGGTGTGACTCTGACTGAGTAACCTGGTCTCTGAGTGAAGCTGCTGATGGTTTCAGGCTCTGGTGGTGTTCTGGAGAGTGAAGCTGCTGATGGTTTCAGGCTCTGGTGGTGTTCTGGAGAGTGAAGCTGCTGATGGTTTCAGGCTCTGGTGGTG
>NC_051288.1:27454157-27528457 GCF_015220745.1 Sebastes umbrosus | reverse complement strand
CCTGGTCACCATCCTGATGCCCATCTGCTGCTCGGATACTTCCTCATGGTACGATCTCTGTTAGTTTAGTTTAGTTCACTGAAGACGGACAATTAAGATCCTCAAGCTAACGAGTCGTTAACGATCACTTAGCTAGCTCGTTAGCTCGTTAACGGTCACTCAGCCTAGCTCGTTAGCTCGTTAACTGTCACTTAGTAGCTCGTTAGCTCGTTAACGGTCACTCAGCGAGCTCGTTAGCTCGTTAACGGTCACTCAGCGAGCTCGTTAGTTAGTTTATTAACCGCTGTATTAACGTGGTCCTGTCTGAGCGTTGATACGGAGGCCACAGAATGACTGGTAGAATTAGTTAAATATATATGTGTATTAATAATGGTTTGTGTTGTAGTTACAGAAGCAGAGCAGAGTGTGTCTCTGATGGAGGCGGTGCTGAGCAGCAGCATCAACGTCGACGCCGTCGACTACGTGAGTCAAAACTTTACATCTGTGATCAGAGATGTTCACACTTAGCCTCAAGCTAACGGACTTTTTTTATTATGTGTTTGACTCAGTGAAGGAGTAGTGAAGGAGTCAGTGAAGGAGTCAGTGTAGGAGTCAGTGAAGGAGTCAATGAAGGAGACAGTGAAGGAGTCAGTGTAGGAGACAGTGAAGGAGTCAGTGAAGGAGACAGTGAAGGAGTCAGTGTAGGAGTCAGTGAAGGAGTCAATGAAGGAGACAGTGAAGGAGTCAGTGTAGGAGTCAGTGAAGGAGACAGTGAAGGAGTCAGTGAAGGAGACAGTGAAGGAGTCAGTGAAGGAGACAGTGAAGGAGACAGTGAAGGAGTCAGTGTAGGAGTCAGTGAAGGAGACAGTGAAGGAGTCAGTGTAGGAGTCAGTGTAGGAGTCAGTGAAGGAGACAGTGAAGGAGTCAGTGAAGGAGACAGTGAAGGAGTCAGTGAAGGAGACAGTGAAGGAGTCAATGAAGGAGACAGTGAAGGAGTCAGTGAGGAGTCAGTGAAGGAGACAGTGAGGAGGACAGTGAAGGAGTCAGTGAAGGAGACAGTGAAGGAGTCAGTGTAGGAGTCAGTGAAGGAGTCAATGAAGGAGACAGTGAAGGAGTCAGTGTAGGAGTCAGTGAAGGAGACAGTGAAGGAGTCAGTGAAGGAGACAGTGTAGGAGTCAGTGAAGGAGACAGTGAAGGAGACAGTGAAGGAGACAGTGAAGGAGTCAGTGAAGGAGACAGTGAAGGAGACAGTGAAGGAGTCAATGAAGGAGACAGTGAAGGAGTCAGTGTAGGAGTCAGTGAAGGAGACAGTGAAGGAGTCAGTGAAGGAGTCAGTGTAGGAGTCAGTGAAGGAGACAGTGAAGGAGTCAGTGAAGGAGTCAGTGTAGGAGTCAGTGAAGGAGACAGTGAAGGAGTCAGTGAAGGAGACAGTGTAGGAGTCAGTGAAGGAGACAGTGAAGGAGTCAGTGAAGGAGACAGTGAAGGAGACAGTGAAGGAGTCAATGAAGGAGACAGTGAAGGAGACAGTGAAGGAGTCAATGAAGGAGACAGTGAAGGAGTCAGTGTAGGAGTCAGTGAAGGAGACAGTGAAGGAGACAGTGAAGGAGTCAGTGAAGGAGACAGTGAAGGAGTCAGTGTAGGAGTCAGTGAAGGAGTCAATGAAGGAGACAGTGAAGGAGTCAGTGAAGGAGACAGTGAAGGAGTCAGTGAAGGAGACAGTGAAGGAGACAGTGAAGGAGTCAATGAAGGAGTCAGTGAAGGAGACAGTGAAGGAGTCAGTGTAGGAGTCAGTGAAGGAGACAGTGAAGGAGACAGTGAAGGAGTCAGTGAAGGAGTCAGTGTAGGAGTCAGTGAAGGAGACAGTGAAGGAGTCAGTGAAGGAGACAGTGAAGGAGACAGTGAAGGAGACAGTGAAGGAGACAGTGAAGGAGTCAATGAAGGAGTCAGTGAAGGAGACAGTGAAGGAGTCAGTGAAGGAGACAGTGAAGGAGTCAGTGAAGGAGACAGTGAAGGAGACAGTGAAGGAGACAGTGAAGGAGTCAGTGAAGGAGTCAGTGTAGGAGTCAGTGTAGGAGACAGTGAAGGAGTCAGTGAAGGAGACAGTGAAGGAGTCAGTGAAGGAGACAGTGAAGGAGTCAGTGTAGGAGTCAGTGAAGGAGACAGTGTAGGAGTCAGTGAAGGAGACAGTGAAGGAGACAGTGAAGGAGACAGTGTAGGAGTCAGTGAAGGAGACAGTGAAGGAGTCAGTGAAGGAGACAATGAAGGAGTCAATGAAGGAGACAGTGAAGGAGACAGTGAAGGAGTCAATGAAGGAGACAGTGAAGGAGTCAGTGTAGGAGTCAGTGAAGGAGACAGTGAAGGAGTCAGTGAAGGAGACAGTGAAGGAGTCAGTGTAGGAGTCAGTGAAGGAGACAGTGAAGGAGTCAGTGAAGGAGTCAGTGTAGGAGTCAGTGAAGGAGACAGTGAAGGAGTCAGTGAAGGAGACAGTGTAGGAGTCAGTGAAGGAGACAGTGAAGGAGTCAGTGAAGGAGACAGTGAAGGAGACAGTGAAGGAGTCAATGAAGGAGACAGTGAAGGAGACAGTGAAGGAGTCAATGAAGGAGACAGTGAAGGAGTCAGTGTAGGAGTCAGTGAAGGAGACAGTGAAGGAGTCAGTGAAGGAGACAGTGAAGGAGTCAGTGAAGGAGACAGTGAAGGAGTCAGTGAAGGAGTCAATGAAGGAGACAGTGAAGGAGTCAGTGTAGGAGTCAGTGAAGGAGACAGTGAAGGAGTCAGTGAAGGAGACAGTGAAGGAGTCAGTGTAGGAGTCAGTGAAGGAGACAGTGAAGGAGTCAGTGAAGGAGTCAGTGTAGGAGTCAGTGAAGGAGACAGTGAAGGAGTCAGTGAAGGAGACAGTGTAGGAGTCAGTGAAGGAGACAGTGAAGGAGTCAGTGAAGGAGACAGTGAAGGAGACAGTGAAGGAGTCAATGAAGGAGACAGTGAAGGAGTCAGTGAAGGAGACAGTGAAGGAGTCAGTGTAGGAGTCAGTGAAGGAGACAGTGAAGGAGTCAGTGAAGGAGACAGTGAAGGAGTCAGTGAAGGAGACAGTGAAGGAGACAGTGAAGGAGTCAATGAAGGAGACAGTGAAGGAGACAGTGAAGGAGTCAATGAAGGAGACAGTGAAGGAGTCAGTGTAGGAGTCAGTGAAGGAGACAGTGAAGGAGTCAGTGAAGGAGACAGTGAAGGAGTCAGTGAAGGAGACAGTGAAGGAGTCAGTGTAGGAGTCAGTGAAGGAGTCAATGAAGGAGACAGTGAAGGAGTCAGTGTAGGAGTCAGTGAAGGAGACAGTGAAGGAGTCAGTGAAGGAGACAGTGAAGGAGTCAGTGTAGGAGTCAGTGAAGGAGACAGTGAAGGAGTCAGTGAAGGAGTCAGTGTAGGAGTCAGTGAAGGAGACAGTGAAGGAGTCAGTGAAGGAGACAGTGTAGGAGACAGTGAAGGAGACAGTGAAGGAGTCAGTGAAGGAGACAGTGAAGGAGACAGTGAAGGAGTCAATGAAGGAGACAGTGAAGGAGACAGTGAAGGAGTCAGTGAAGGAGACAGTGAAGGAGTCAGTGTAGGAGTCAGTGAAGGAGACAGTGAAGGAGTCAGTGAAGGAGACAGTGAAGGAGTCAGTGAAGGAGACAGTGAAGGAGTCAGTGTAGGAGTCAGTGAAGGAGTCAATGAAGGAGACAGTGAAGGAGTCAGTGAAGGAGACAGTGAAGGAGTCAGTGAAGGAGACAGTGAAGGAGACAGTGAAGGAGTCAATGAAGGAGTCAGTGAAGGAGACAGTGAAGGAGTCAGTGTAGGAGTCAGTGAAGGAGACAGTGAAGGAGACAGTGAAGGAGTCAGTGAAGGAGTCAGTGAAGGAGACAGTGAAGGAGTCAGTGAAGGAGACAGTGAAGGAGACAGTGAAGGAGACAGTGAAGGAGTCAGTGTAGGAGTCAGTGAAGGAGACAGTGAAGGAGTCAGTGAAGGAGACAGTGAAGGAGACAGTGAAGGAGACAGTGAAGGAGTCAATGAAGGAGTCAGTGAAGGAGACAGTGAAGGAGTCAATGAAGGAGACAGTGAAGGAGTCAGTGAAGGAGACAGTGAAGGAGACAGTGAAGGAGACAGTGAAGGAGTCAGTGAAGGAGTCAGTGTAGGAGTCAGTGTAGGAGACAGTGAAGGAGTCAGTGAAGGAGACAGTGAAGGAGTCAGTGAAGGAGACAGTGAAGGAGTCAGTGTAGGAGTCAGTGAAGGAGACAGTGTAGGAGTCAGTGAAGGAGACAGTGAAGGAGACAGTGAAGGAGACAGTGTAGGAGTCAGTGAAGGAGACAGTGAAGGAGTCAGTGAAGGAGACAATGAAGGAGTCAATGAAGGAGACAGTGAAGGAGACAGTGAAGGAGTCAATGAAGGAGACAGTGAAGGAGTCAGTGTAGGAGTCAGTGAAGGAGACAGTGAAGGAGTCAGTGAAGGAGACAGTGTAGGAGTCAGTGAAGGAGACAGTGAAGGAGTCAGTGAAGGAGTCAGTGTAGGAGTCAGTGAAGGAGACAGTGAAGGAGTCAGTGAAGGAGACAGTGTAGGAGTCAGTGAAGGAGACAGTGAAGGAGTCAGTGAAGGAGACAGTGAAGGAGACAGTGAAGGAGTCAATGAAGGAGACAGTGAAGGAGACAGTGAAGGAGTCAATGAAGGAGACAGTGTAGGAGTCAGTGTAGGAGTCAGTGAAGGAGACAGTGAAGGAGTCAGTGAAGGAGACAGTGAAGGAGTCAGTGAAGGAGACAGTGAAGGAGTCAGTGTAGGAGTCAGTGAAGGAGTCAATGAAGGAGACAGTGAAGGAGTCAGTGTAGGAGTCAGTGAAGGAGACAGTGAAGGAGTCAGTGAAGGAGACAGTGAAGGAGTCAGTGTAGGAGTCAGTGAAGGAGACAGTGAAGGAGTCAGTGAAGGAGTCAGTGTAGGAGTCAGTGAAGGAGACAGTGAAGGAGTCAGTGAAGGAGACAGTGTAGGAGTCAGTGAAGGAGACAGTGAAGGAGTCAGTGAAGGAGACAGTGAAGGAGACAGTGAAGGAGTCAATGAAGGAGACAGTGAAGGAGACAGTGAAGGAGTCAATGAAGGAGACAGTGAAGGAGTCAGTGTAGGAGTCAGTGAAGGAGACAGTGAAGGAGTCAGTGAAGGAGACAGTGAAGGAGTCAGTGAAGGAGACAGTGAAGAAGTCAGTGTAGGAGTCAGTGAAGGAGTCAATGAAGGAGACAGTGAAGGAGTCAGTGAAGGAGACAGTGAAGGAGTCAGTGAAGGAGACAGTGAAGGAGACAGTGAAGGAGTCAATGAAGGAGTCAGTGAAGGAGACAGTGAAGGAGTCAGTGTAGGAGTCAGTGAAGGAGACAGTGAAGGAGACAGTGAAGGAGTCAGTGAAGGAGTCAGTGTAGGAGTCAGTGAAGGAGACAGTGAAGGAGTCAGTGAAGGAGACAGTGAAGGAGACAGTGAAGGAGACAGTGAAGGAGTCAATGAAGGAGTCAGTGAAGGAGACAGTGAAGGAGTCAATGAAGGAGACAGTGAAGGAGTCAGTGAAGGAGACAGTGAAGGAGACAGTGAAGGAGACAGTGAAGGAGTCAGTGAAGGAGTCAGTGTAGGAGACAGTGAAGGAGTCAGTGAAGGAGACAGTGAAGGAGTCAGTGAAGGAGACAGTGAAGGAGTCAGTGTAGGAGTCAGTGAAGGAGACAGTGTAGGAGTCAGTGAAGGAGACAGTGAAGGAGACAGTGAAGGAGACAGTGTAGGAGTCAGTGAAGGAGACAGTGAAGGAGTCAGTGAAGGAGACAGTGAAGGAGTCAATGAAGGAGACAGTGAAGGAGACAGTGAAGGAGTCAATGAAGGAGACAGTGAAGGAGTCAGTGTAGGAGTCAGTGAAGGAGACAGTGAAGGAGTCAGTGAAGGAGACAGTGAAGGAGTCAGTGTAGGAGTCAGTGAAGGAGACAGTGACGGATGTCAGTGAAGGACGTCAGTGTAGAGTCAGTGAGGAGATCAGTGAAGAGTCAGTGAAGGAGACAGTGTAGGAGTCAGTGAAGGAGACAGTGAAGGAGTCAGTGAAGGAGCAGTGAGGAGACAGTGAAGGAGTCAATGTAGGAGTCAGTGAAGGAGACAGTGAAGGAGTCAGTGTAGGAGTCAGTGAAGGAGACAGTGAAGGAGTCAGTGAAGGAGACAGTGAAGGAGTCAGTGAAGGAGTCAGTGTAGGAGTCAGTGAAGGAGACAGTGAAGGAGTCAGTGAAGGAGACAGTGAAGGAGACAGTGAAGGAGACAGTGAAGGAGACAGTGAAGGAGTCAGTGAAGGAGTCAGTGAAGGAGACAGTGAAGGAGTCAATGAAGGAGACAGTGAAGGAGTCAGTGTAGGAGTCAGTGAAGGAGACAGTGAAGGAGTCAGTGAAGGAGACAGTGAAGGAGACAGTGAAGGACTCAGTGAAGGAGACAGTGTAGGAGTCAGTGAAGGAGACAGTGAAGGAGTCAGTGAAGGAGACAGTGAAGGAGACAGTGAAGGAGACAGTGAAGGAGTCAGTGAAGGAGACAGTGAAGGAGGACAGTGACGGAGTCAATGAGGAGTCAGTGAAGGAGACAGTGAAGGAGTCAATGAAGGAGACAGGAAGGAGTCAGTGTAGGAGTCAGTGAAGGAGACACGTGAAGGAGAGTCAGTGAAGGAGACAGTGAGGAGGACAGTGAAGGGACTCAGTGAAGGAGTTAGTGAAGGAGTCAGTGAAGGACTCAGTGAAGGAGTTAGTGAAGGAGACAGTGAAGGAGTCAATGAAGGAGTCAATCGGAAGGAGACAGTGAAGGAGTCAGTGTAGGAGTCAGTGAAGGATGACAGTGAAGGATGTCAGTGAAGGAGACAGTGAAGGAGTCAGTGAAGGACGTCAGTGTAGGAGTCGTGAAGGAGTCAGTGAAGGAGACAGTGAAGGAGTCAGTGAAGGAGTCAATGAAGGAGGACAGTAGTAGTCTCTAACAGGAAACTGGTGTTCTGGTTTCCTCCTCTGAGACGCTTTAAAACTTCTTTTATTTTTCTACTAAACTCAACAAGTCGAGTCGCATTCAGTCACAATGAGTCAGAAACCAACACCTCACTCTGAACAGGAACTACTACAGTATATACTTCTATACTACTACCGATATACTTATATCTATACTACTACTGTATATACTTTCTATACTACTACAGTATATACTTCTATACTACTACTGTATATACTTCCTATACTACTACTGTATATACCTCTATACTACTACAGTATATACCTCTATACTACTACTGTATATACCTCTATACTACTACTGTATATACCTCTATACTACTACTGTATATACTTCTATACTACTACAGTATATACCTCTATACTACTACTGTATATACCTCTATACTACTACAGTATATACTTCTATACTACTACAGTATATACCTCTATACTACTACTGTATATACCTCTATACTACTACAGTATATACTTCTATACTACTACAGTATATACTTCTATACTACTACAGTATATACTTCTTTACTACTACTGTATATACTTCTATACTACTACTGTATATACCTCTATACTACTACAGTATATACTTCTATACTACTACAGTATATACCTCTATACTACTACTGTATATACCTCTATACTACTACAGTATATACCTCTATACTACTACAGTATATACTTCTATACTACTACAGTATATACTTCTATACTACTACTGTATATACCTCTATACTACTACAGTATATACTTCTATACTACTACAGTATATACCTCTATACTACTACTGTATATACCTCTATACTACTACAGTATATACTTCTATATTACTACAGTATATACTTCTATACTACTACTGTATATACTTCTATACTACTACAGTATATACCTCTATACTACTACAGTATATACTTCTATACTACTACTGTATATACCTCTATACTACTACAGTATATACTTCTATACTACTACTGTATATACCTCTATACTACTACAGTATATACCTCTATACTACTACAGTATATACCTCTATACTACTACTGTATATACCTTTATACTACTACAGTATATACCTCTATACTACTACAGTATATACTTCTATACTACTACAGTATATACCTCTATACTACTACTGTATATACTTCTATACTACTACAGTATATACTTCTATACTACTACAGTATATACCTCTATACTACTACAGTATATACTTCTATACTACTACTGTATATACCTCTATACTACTACAGTATATACTTCTTTACTACTACTGTATATACTTCTATACTACTACAGTATATACTTCTATACTACTACTGTATATACCTCTATACTACTACAGTATATACCTCTATACTACTACAGTATATACTTCTTTACTACTACTGTATATACTTCTATACTACTACTGTATATACCTCTATACTACTACAGTATATACCTCTATACTACTACTGTATATACCTTTATACTACTACAGTATATACCTCTATACTACTACAGTATATACTTCTATACTACCTACTGTATATACCTTATACTACTACAGCTATATACTTCTATACTACTACAGTATATACCTCTATACTTACTACTGTATATACCTCTATACTACTACAGTATATACTTCTATACTACTACTGTATATACCTCTATACTACTACAGTAATACTTCTATACTACTACAGTATATACTTCTATATACTACAGTATATACCTCTATACTACCTACTGTATGTACTTCTATACTACTAAGTATATACTTCTATACTACTACAGTATATACCTCTATACTACTACAGTATATACTTCTATACTACTACAGTATATACCTCTATACTACTTACAGTATATACTTCTATACTACTACAGTATATACTTCTATACTACTACTGTATATACCTCTATACTACTACAGTATATACTTCTATACTACTACAGTATATACCTCTATACTACTACTGTATATACCCTCTATACTACTACAGTATATACTTCTATATTACTACAGTATATACTCTCATACTACTACTGTATATACTTCTATACTACTACAGTATATACCTCTATACTACTACAGTATATACTTCTATACTACTACTGTATATACCTCTATACTACTACAGTATATACTTCTATACTACTACTAGTATATACCTCTATACTACTACAGTATATACCTCTATACTACTACAGTATATACCTCTATACTACTACTGTATATACCTCTATACTACTACAGTATATACTTCTATACTACTACAGTATATACTTCTATACTACTACAGTATATACCTCTATACTACTACTGTATATACTTCTATACTACTACAGTATATACTTCTATACTACTACAGTATATACCTCTATACTACTACAGTATATACTTCTATACTACTACTGTATATACCTCTATACTACTACAGTATATACTTCTTTACTACTACTGTATATACTTCTATACTACTACAGTATATACTTCTATACTACTACTGTATATACCTCTATACTACTACAGTATATACCTCTATACTACTACAGTATATACTTCTTTACTACTACTGTATATACTTCTATACTACTACTGTATATACCTCTATACTACTACAGTATATACCTCTATACTACTACTGTATATACCTTTATACTACTACAGTATATACCTCTATACTACTACAGTATATACTTCTATACTACTACTGTATATACCTCTATACTACTACAGTATATACTTCTATACTACTACAGTATATACCTCTATACTACTACTGTATATACCTTTATACTACTACAGTATATACTTCTATACTACTACTGTATATACCTCTATACTACTACAGTATATACTTCTATACTACTACAGTATATACTTCTATACTACTACAGTATATACCTCTATACTACTACTGTATGTACTTCTATACTACTACAGTATATACTTCTATATACTACTACAGCTCATAATACCTCTATACTACTTGACAGTATATATCTTCTATACTACTACAGTCATATACCCTCTATACTACTTACGAGTATATACTTCTATACTACTACTGATATATACCTCTACTACTACTACTGTATACTACTTCATATTACCTACTACAGTACATACTTCTATACTACAGACAGTATATACCCTCTACTCACTACTACATGTTATATACTTCTATACTACTACAGTGTATATTATACCTCTATACTACTACAGTATATACTTCTATACTACTACTGTATACTACCTTCTATACTACTACTGTATATACTTCCTATAGCTACTGAGCAGTATACTACTTCTATACTACTACAGCTACTATATACCATCTCATACTACTACGTCGGTATATTACCGTCTATATACATAGCTACAGTATTGATAGCAGTTCTTCCTTACTACTACTGTAGTACTACTTTCTATACTACTTCCACAGTTATATACTTCTATATCTACTACTGTATATACCTCTATCCTACATATATTACCCTCTATAGCTACTACAGTATATACTTCTTTACTACTACTGTATATACTTCTATACTACTACAGTATATACTTCTATACTACTACTGTATATACCTCTATACTACATATACCTCTATACTACTACAGTATATACTTCTATACTACTACAGTATATACTTCTATACTACTACTGTATATACCTCTATACTACTACAGTATATACTTCTATACTACTACTGTATATACCTCTATACTACTACAGTATATACTTCTATACTACTACTGTATATACCTCTATACTACATATACCTCTATACTACTACAGTATATACTTCTATACTACTACAGTATATACTTCTATACTACTACAGTATATACCTCTATACTACTACAGTATATACTTCTATACTACTACAGTATATACCTCTATACTACTACAGTATATACTTCTATACTACTACAGTATATACTTCTATACTACTACAGTATATACTTCTATACTACTACAGTATATACTTCTATACTACTACTGTATATACCTCTATACTACTACAGTATATACTTCTATACTACTACTGTATATACCTCTATACTACTACAGTATATACTTCTATACTACTACTGTATATACCTCTATACTACATATACCTCTATACTACTACTGTATATACTTCTATACTACTACAGTATATACTTCTATACTACAACAGTATATACCTCTATACTACTACAGTATATACTTCTATACTACTACAGTATATACCTCTATACTACTACAGTATATACTTCTATACTACTACTGTATATACCTCTATACTACTACTGTATATACTTCTATACTACTACAGTATATACTTCTATACTACTACAGTATATACCTCTATACTACTACTGTATATACCTCTATACTACTACAGTATATACTTCTTTACTACTACTGTATATACTTCTATACTACTACAGTATATACTTCTATACTACTACTGTATATACCTCTATACTACATATACCTCTATACTACTACAGTATATACTTCTTTACTACTACTGTATATACTTCTATACTACTACAGTATATACTTCTATACTACTACTGTATATACCTCTATACTACATATACCTCTATACTACTACAGTATACTTCTATACTACTACAGTATATACTTCTATACTACTACTGTATATACCTCTATACTACTACAGTATATACTTCTATACTACTACTGTATATACCTCTATACTACTACAGTATATACTTCTATACTACTACTGTATATACCTCTATACTACATATACCTCTATACTACTACAGTATATACTTCTATACTACTACAGTATATACTTCTATACTACTACTGTATATACCTCTATACTACTACAGTATATACCTCTATACTACTACTGTATATACCTCTATACTACTACAGTATATACTTCTATACTACTACTGTATATACCTCTATACTACTACAGTATATACTTCTATACTACTACAGTATATACCTCTATACTACTACTGTATATACCTCTATACTACTACAGTATATACTTCTATACTACTACTGTATATACCTCTATACTACTACAGTATATACTTCTATATGTATTTTGTTTTATATATTATATTTTTTGTATATTTCATGTTTGATATATTTTATATATTTCACGTTTTGTGTATTTTGCTTTATATATTTTTAGTTTTATATATTTACATATTTTATATATTTCATGTGTTTTGTGTATTTTGTTTATACTGTATATTTTATGTATTTATGTATTATATATATTTCATGTATTTTATTTGTTTTATATAGTTTATGCATTAATATGTTCTATGTAATTTATATATTTTGTTTTATATATTTCAAGTGTAATTTATATTTTTTGTGTTTTGTGTATTTTGATTTATACATTTTATGTATTTTTGTTTTGTATGATTTATAAATTTTATTTTTCTATATTTCATGTGTTTCATATTTTTCCGTATTTGTGTTTTATGTAAAAAAGATATTTAAAATATATTTTACGTTTTATATATTTTACATATTTGTATTTTATATATGTGTTTTATTTCTATGTGTTCTGTGCAGAAGGGAAACACGGCTCTTCACTACGTCTGTCAGAGGAAGAGTCAGCGTCTGGTTCCTCTGCTGCTGGAGAGAAACGCTGACCCCAACATCCAGAACTACGTACGTACACCAACACCACGAGCCACATCAGCCTCCTGTGATCTATGATCAACTTCCTCTTCCTCTTCTTCCTCTTCTTCAGGACGGAGAGACGCCGCTGGACATCGCCACCAGACTAAAGTTCAAGAAGATTGTCCTCATGCTGAGGAAGAGTCAGTGACCCCTCTCTGGTCGAGTTCAACTGCTAACAACGTTAGCCTAGCTTAGCATAAACACAACAACGTTAGCCTAGCTTAGCACAAAGACAACAACGTTAGCCTAGCTTAGCACAAACACAACAACGTTAGCCTAGCTTAGCACAAACACAACAACGTTAGCCTAGCTTAGCACAAACACAACAACGTTAGCCTAGCTTAGCACAAACACAACAACGTTAGCCTAGCTTAGCACAAACACAACAACGTTAGCCTAGCTTAGCACAAACACAACAACGTTAGCCTAGCTTAGCACAAACACAACAACGTTAGCCTAGCTTAGCACAAACACAACAACGTTAGCCTAGCTTAGCACAAACACAACAATGTTAGCCTAGCTTAGCACAAACACAACAACGTTAGCCTAGCTTAGCACAAACACAACAACGTTAGCCTAGCTTAGCACAAACACTCAAAGAATAGTCAAATATAATAATTATTTTTTTTTAAGACAAAACAGAAATCAAAGTTGAATAAGAGCCGAGAAAGCGAAACAATCTGAACACATGAATCCGTCTGTAGATAGTGTAACATACAAATCAAGTTCTACATTCCAAATTCAAATTTTCTTTATTTCAAAATAAACTTGGTCCTTAATAAAACATGTCATTGTGTTTCATTGGTTTATATTTGGAAGAAATACAGCAGATTAAATATGTTACAGAAATCATTTTAAAGACTACAAGTTGAAAAATCATTTAAAAAAACATGGAGGGAAACTGAAAGACATGAGAATAAAAACATGTGACTCTGTTCCAGCTGGTCACATGGTGGTTTAATTAAAAACAATACAAATCAGACTTGTTGGGAAACAACAGGTATAAACTTAAAAAAGAAGCATAAAAGTTAGATTCTGGTTGTATAGAAGTCTATTAGAAAATGAGCTTCTACTTCTCTCTTGATTTATGACCTCAGTAAACATTGTAAACATGAGTTTATGTTTCAAGTCTTCTTCAATACAGCATGATGTTCATTTAGTAAATGATGGTCCCGTTTAGAGTCAGATAGACCATAAAGCAGGGGATGCCTTAGGGCGGGGCTACCTGCTGATTGACAGGTCGCTACCACGGCGTTGTCCGGTCTGGGAGTTGTCCGTGTTTTCATCTTACAACTTTAACCCTTTAATCACAGCGTGATTTCACTTCATCAAAGTTAATTGTAACAATTTGTTCGCCTGAAAATATCTTATTCAGCGTTGAGTTTATACTTAGCTCCACCCTCTAGTGTCTCTTCTGGTTGCAAAATCTAAGATGGTGACAGCCAAAAACCAAAATGGCGACGGCCAAAAACCAAGATGGCGGCAGCCAAAAATCAAGATGACAACGCCAAAAAACAAGATGGAGACGGCTATAAATCAAAATCGAGGCTTCAAAATGTCAGTCCACAAACCACTGGGTGATGATGTCATGGTGACCTAGTCCACTTCTTCTATACAGTCAATGTGTTTAACAGGTATAATGTTTACCATGGTCACCATCTTAGTTTAGCAAGTTAAAAATTAAAAAATTCAAGTTTAACACACTCATTAAAACCTGCAGAACATCTGCTGCTCATGTATACTGTACTGTAGTACTCTGACTGTAGTAACTGTAGTACAGATGTGTACATCATCACAGTGTCTCTACTGGTGTTCCTGCAGCAGCTTCAGGATGGATGGAAACATCTGCTCAGGAGCGTCAAGACCCCAAATAAAGTCCAGATGGTCCCAGTGGTCAATGTGCTGATGGTAGACCAGGTTAGACACCTGCACACAGACAGACAGGTGGACAGACAGACAGATCCATTTATCACTATTAATAATAATTAATAATTCGTAGAATATTCTTAAGATTACTATTTTTCCTGAATTTACAGACGTCATCGTGACCTCGTTGAATCAGAGGATTCACCTGAGTGAGGAGGACAGCCACGTCTTTGGGGTCCGACAGCGTATCGTGTCCCCCTGAAAACAGAGCGGTGGGAACCTTCATGTCCTGGACGTTATACTGAGGGGGAGTGGACTGAGGACGGGACGCATGGAGGACACACAGAGACAGGTAGAGTCAGTGATACAGTAAATCCACCTCTAAGAACTGATCCAGAACTGGACTCTGGTGAGTCTCAGGTAGAGTCTCACCTGGTTGTAGTGCTTCTTGTTTCCTGCGGATCCAAAGTCAAACGCCATCAGCTTCCCTCCGTGAACCGCCTGAAGACAAGGACAGCAGGTCAGTGAAGGTCCTCACTAGTACAGGAAGACAGTGTGTGTGTGTGTGTGTTTGTTACCTGGGCCCAGTGGACCATGTTCTGGACCGAGGTCCCAGCAGGACAGTGTTCGGTGTAGACCGGAATCCGAGTCTGGAAACAAGGAAACACTGAAGATGCTAGCTAGATAGACTGACATTTTGAAGCCTTGATTTTGATTTTGGTGTTGTCATCTTGGTTTTTTACTATTCTATTCTATTTATTTTTATATAACGTCCAATCATAACATAAGTTGGTTCAAAATGGCTGCAGCGGCTTTTGTCAAAAAAACACACCGGAGTTTCGTCTCTTTGCTTCTAAACTCTTTGCCGATACCGTTCCACTCTCCACCAGCACCACTCTGCTGTTGTCGTTTGTTATCACCCAAACTACCTGCAGTCAGTTCTTCTTCTCTGCTCTGAAACAGTAGTAGCCGGTGGCAGCCATGATACCTCCAGGGTGAAAGAAGGCTCTGGAGCAGAGAAGAGGAAGAAGAACTGAGTTCTGGTTAAACTGGTAGATTTCTTTTGTGGGTTAATAAATGATGGTATCAGATTGGTGCGTAGACTGGTGGACTCATCGATACCCGATACCGGTATCGGTATCGGTATCAGAACAACTCTATCTATAAGGCAGCCAAAAACCAAGATGACAACGCCAAAAACCAAGATGACAACGCCAAAAATCAAGATGACAACGCCAAAAAACAAGATGACAACGCCAAAAAACAAGATGATGCCGGCCAAAAACCAAGATGACAACGCCAAAAAACAAGATGGTGACGGCTAAAATCAAGATGAAAACGCCAAAAAACAAGATGACAATGCCAAAAAACAAGATGGTGACCGTGACTAGCAAGTTAAAAATTAAAAAATTCAAGTTTAACACACTCATTAAAACCTACAGAACATCTGCTGCTCATGTATACTGTACTGTAGTACTCTGACTGTAGTAACTGTAGTACAGATAATGGTATCTGATCGGTGCGTAGACTGGTGGACTCACCGATACTGGTATCTGAACAACTCTATAAGTATCTGGGGCGGTCCACATGGACTCCATTCATAGTAACAGTGACATGTGGTCAAAAGCTCAAGAAGGCTAGTAAGTGGACCTTGAGTGAAGATCGTTTAGTTAAAAACATTAATAATAATATTCCTGTTTAAAAACCCAGAATCCCACAAATATTGTAGTATTTAAAAAATAATAAATATATGAATAAATAGATAAAAATATTATTAATCCAAACAGATTTTATTTAAAATGTATAATATATGAGCTTTAATATTTTAAAATATATAAAACATTTTTACTTCATATATAAATATGTGATGTAACATGTTAATTATAAGAATGAATAGATGAGTTCTGTTGTTAATCGACAGTAAACTGATCAATAATATTTCATATCTATAATGTGTTTAATACGAACCAGGTTGAGGTTTTTCTCGTCGAAGCCACAGAGGACGAAGAACAAGTTCCCACACAACTCGCTGAGCAGCTGCTTCGCACACACGTGTTCCGCAAACCACTCGATCATGTGACTCTGAGGCAGGAAGTCCTGCTTACCAAACAGGTCCTGATGGAGACGCAAGGAAATCAATCAATCAATCAACCAATCAATCAATCAATCAACTCAATAAGTAAATATAGAGCTGCTCAGTTTGATGATAGCTAGTTAGCAGGTCAGGTGATGATAGCTCGTTAGCAGGTCATGTGATGATAGCTAGTTAGCAGGTCAGGTGATGATAGCTCGTTAGCAGGTCAGGTGATGATAGCTCGTTAGCAGGTCAGGTGATGATAGCTCGTTAGCAGGTCATGTGATGATAGCTAGTTAGCAGGTCAGGTGATGATAGCTCGTTAGCAGGTCAGGTGATGATAGCTCGTTAGCAGGTCAGGTGATGATAGCTCGTTAGCAGGTCATGTGATGATAGCTAGTTAGCAGGTCATGTGATGATAGCTCGTTAGCAGGTCATGTGATGATAGCTAGTTAGCAGGTCATGTGATGATAGCTCGTTAGCAGGTCAGGTGATGATAGCTAGTTAGCAGGTCAGGTGATGATAGCTCGTTAGCAGGTCAGGTGATGATAGCTCGTTAGCAGGTCATGTGATGATAGCTCGTTAGCAGGTCAGGTGATGATAGCTCGTTAGCAGGTCAGGTGATGATAGCTAGTTAGCAGGTCATGTGATGATAGCTCGTTAGCAGGTCATGTGATGATAGCTCGTTAGCAGGTCATGTGATGATAGCTAGTTAGCAGGTCAGGTGATGATAGCTCGTTAGCAGGTCAGGTGATAGCTCGTTAGCAGGTCAGGTGATGATAGCTCGTTAGCAGGTCAGGTGATGATAGCTCGTTAGCAGGTCATGTGATGATAGCTAGTTAGCAGGTCATGTGATGATAGCTCGTTAGCAGGTCATGTGATAATAGCTCGTTAGCATCGTACCCAGATGAGGAAGTTGGGCAGGACGGACAGCTTGGTCATGGGGCTGGTGGTGAAGCTGACGGTTGCTACGGGAGCCAAACCGAAGAATAGCTTGATCTTACTGGCCAGTTCTGGCAGCGCGGAGAACGCTATGAATCCTGGGAAAACAGAGACAGAGACGTGTCAGAGTGATGTCATCGAGTTATCATGCAGTAAGTACTGTGTTACCTATCGTGGTTCCCTGAGAGTGTCCGATGTAGTAGATCTGCTCCTGACCCGTCACCTTCAGGATGTGGTTTATAACAGCTGGAAGGTCCTTCAGAGCCATCTCATCATGACTACACACACACACACACACACACACACACACACACACACACACACACACAGGTGATGTCAGACAGGTGATGTGATGTCAGACAGGTGTTGTGATGTCAGACAGGTGAGGTGATGTCAGACAGGTGTTGTGATGTCAAACAGGTGTTGTGATGTCAGACAGGTGAGGTGATGTTAGACAGGTGTTGTGATGTCAGACAATTGTGATGTCAGACAGGTGTTGTGATGTCAGACAGGTGATGTGATGTCAGACAGGTGAGGTGATGTTAGACAGGTGTTGTGATGTCAGACAATTGTGATGTCAGACAGGTGTTGTGATGTCAGACAGGTGATGTGATGTCAGACAGGTGTTGTGATGTTAGACAGGTGTTTTGATGTCAGACAGGTGAGGTGATGTCAGACAGGTGATGTGATGTCAGACAGGTGTTGTGATGTCAGACATGTGTTGTGATGTCAGACAGGTGATGTGATGTCAGGCAGGTGTTGTGATGTCAGGCAGGTGTTGTGATGTTAGACAGGTGATGTGATGTCAGGCAGGTGTTGTGATGTCAGACAGGTGATGTGATGTCAGACAGGTGAGGTGATGTTAGACAGGTGTTGTGATGTCAGACAATTGTGATGTCAGACAGGTGTTGTGATGTCAGACAGGTGATGTGATGTCAGACAGGTGTTGTGATGTTAGACAGGTGTTTTGATGTCAGACAGGTGAGGTGATGTCAGACAGGTGAGGTGATGTCAGGCAGGTGTTGTGATGTTAGACAGGTGTTTTGATGTCAGACAGGTGAGGTGATGTCAGACAGGTGATGTGATGTCAGACAGGTGTTGTGATGTCAGACATGTGTTGTGATGTCAGACAGGTGATGTGATGTCAGGCAGGTGTTGTGATGTCAGGCAGGTGTTGTGATGTTAGACAGGTGATGTGATGTCAGGCAGGTGTTGTGATGTCAGGCAGGTGTTGTGATGTCAGACAGGTGATGTGATGTCAGGCAGGTGTTGTGATGTCAGGCAGGTGTTGTGATGTCAGACAGGTGATGTGATGTCAGGCAGGTGTTGTGATGTTAGACAGGTGTTGTGATGTCAGACAGGTGATGTGATGTCAGACAGGTGATATGATGTCAGACAGGTGATGTGATGTCAGACAGGTGTTGTGATGTCAGGCAGGTGTTGTGATGTTAGACAGGTGTTGTGATGTCAGACAGGTGTTGTGATGTCAGACAGGTGATGTGATGTCAGGCAGGTGTTGTGATGTCAGGCAGGTGTTGTGATGTTAGACAGGTGTTGTGATGTCAGACAGGTGATGTGATGTCAGACAGGTGATGTGATGTCAGGCAGGTGTTGTGATGTTAGACAGGTGATGTGATGTCAGACAGGTGTTGTGATGTCAGGCAGGTGTTGTAATGTTAGACAGGTGTTGTGATGTCAGACAGGTGTTGTGATGTCAGACAGGTGTTGTGATGTTAGACAGGTGTGCGTACCTGAACCTCCAGAAGTCGTCCTGGTCCGGTCTGAGGTTCTGGTGTTTCCTGGACCAGGTGTTTCCTCGGCTGTTTCCGATCCAGACATCGTAGCCGGCGTCGGCAAGCACGTAGCCCAGACTGGAGTTGGGCGGGTTGGTGATCCAGTTGCTGCCGGCAGCCAGGAGGCCGTGTTGGAGGAACACCGCCGGCCCCGCACCTGTACACCACGACCAGTACTCTGTTACTATGACTACAGTAAAAGTACATAAATACTACGATGCACAAATACTTCATCACGACTCAGTCTGACCTGCGGTGTGTTTGAGTCCGTGTGGGATCCGGTTGACGGTCAGGATGTACCCGTCCTCCGTCAGAACCTCGTGTTCCTCCGCCGGGTAACGCCACCGCCGGATGATCTCCGTCTAACAAACACACACACACACACACACACACACACACACACACATTACTACATTGGCCAGAGTTTTGTCTCTTTGCTTCTAAACTCTTTGGCGGCGCGTCGGCCATCTTTGTTTGCAGTCTGTAGTTTGTTTACTCACGATGTTCATGTGTACTTCAGGGTCCAGCTCCTGGTGCGGTTTACCAAAGCGCCGCCGGACGTCAGAGAGTCTCAGAGCAGACGGTCCGGTGTGGACGAGACCGGAGAGCGCCAACACACACACCACAACACACAGCATCATCTGTCACACACACACACACACAGTGTTTGTTAGAGACGTTTTATGATGCTGTAACTTCCCACCCTCTGACTGTGACCTTAAACACATCTGGAGCTGAAACAGGACTTCAGCTTCAGTCACATGACGGACTGATGAAAGTTTGACTTAAAGGGGAAGTGACATCATCAGTCACATGACAGGATTCTAATTGTAATCTGATAAACTATCCGTGTAGTTTCTGAGAGGAGAACCAGTCTGAACCGGTCTGAACCGGTCTGAACCAGCAGATCTCTCCAGGTGAGGATCAGTCAGAACTTCATTCAGAGTCCCACTGAAGAACCCGACTGAGATATCTCCAGCATCAGGAGACACTCCTCTAAATGATCCATAAATGAGTTTGTGCTGTTTGTGGGCTGGACTCTGATCAGCTGATATCAGCCCTCACATTCTCTGTTTGTTCAGTAAAGAAGCAGAAGAGCAGACGGACTCAGAGGTCAGAGGTCAGAGGTCAGAGTTCACAGAGATGATTAATGAACATGAAGCACATGTTCTACTTCCTGTTTCTCTCTCTGAAAGAGGAACTCTCAACTTTCACATCTGTTGACTGAAGAGCTGCAGCAGCTGTTCCAGATGTTGTGATTAGTTTCTTTCTATGCAGATAGAAGAATCAGAACTAATAGTGATTTAGTGTTTGACTGCAGCTCGTTGAAGCTGTGATGAAGTGATGATGACGTGATGAAGATCATGTGAGGCAGTGTGAATGAAAGGAGGTGATTTATCTGGTTCAACAGCCTCAGGACGACTCCGATCCCGAGAACAGAGACTCTGATGATGCCTTCAAATGTCAAAATCAGTTTCATGTCCTCTGTCTGCAGCCTGTTTAATCTCCTCTGTACCAGAGTCCATTCAGTGTTCTGCCTGTTATAAACCAGATGTTACCACCTGTTATAAACCAGATGTTACCACCTGTTATAAACCAGATGTTACCACTTGTTATAAACCAGATGTTACCACTTGTTATAAACCAGATGTTACCACCTGTATAAACCAGATGTTACCACTTGTTATAAACCAGATGTTATCACCTGTATAAACCAGATGTTACCACTTGTTATAAACCAGATGTTACCACCTGTTATAAACCAGATGTTACCACCTGTTATAAACCAGATGTTACCACTTGTTATAAACCAGATGTTACCACTTGTTATAAACCAGATGTTACCACCTGTATAAACCAGATGTTACCACTTGTTATAAACCAGATGTTACCACTTGTTATAAACCAGATGTTACCACCTGTATAAACCAGATGTTACCACTTGTTATAAACCAGATGTTACCACCTGTATAAACCAGATGTTACCACTTGTTATAAACCAGATGTTACCACCTGTATAAACCAGATGTTACCACCTGTATAAACCAGATGTTACCACCTGTTATAAACCAGATGTTATGACCTGTTAACAGTCTGGTTTCTGTCTGGTGTTCAGCTGGTTTTCAGGCTGGTTTTAACATCTTTCCTCCATAATTTACATCAACTTTTCTGCCTGTTGTTCTTCAGTTTTCAGCCTGTTTCAGACCGTTAGAAGTTTTTAAACTGTCTGGTGTCTGTCTGGTGTCTGTCTGGTGTCTGTCTGGTGTCTGTCTGGTGTCTGTCTGTTGTCTGTCTGGTGTCTGTCTGGTGTCTGTCTGTTGTCTGTCTGTTGTCTGTTTGGTGTCTGTCTGTTGTCTGTTTGGTGTCTGTCTGGTGTCTGTCTGGTGTCTGTTTGGTGTCTGTCTGTTGTCTGTCTGTTGTCTGTCTGTTGTCTGTTTGGTGTCTGTCTGTTGTCTGTTTGGTGTCTGTCTGGTGTCTGTCTGTTGTCTGTCTGTTGTCTGTCTGGTGTCTGTCTGTTGTCTGTCTGGTGTCTGTCTGGTGTCTGTCTGTTGTCTGTCTGGTGTCTGTCTGTTGTCTGTCTGTTGTCTGTCTGGTGTCTGTCTGGTGTCTGTCTGGTGTCTGTCTGTTGTCTGTCTGTTGTCTGTCTGGTGTCTGTTTGGTGTCTGTCTGTTGTCTGTCTGTTGTCTGTCTGGTGTCTGTCTGGTGTCTGTCTGTTGTCTGTCTGTTGTCTGTCTGGTGTCTGTTTGGTGTCTGTCTGTTGTCTGTCTGTTGTCTGTTTGGTGTCTGTTTGGTGTCTGTCTGTTGTCTGTCTGTTGTCTGTTTGGTGTCTGTTTGGTGTCTGTCTGTTGTCTGTCTGTTGTCTGTTTGTTGTCTGTCTGGTGTCTGTCTGGTGTCTGTCTGTTGTCTGTTTGGTGTCTGTCTGTTGTCTGTCTGGTGTCTGTCTGGTGTCTGTCTGGTGTCTGTCTGTTGTCTGTCTGTTGTCTGTTTGGTGTCTGTCTGGTGTTCAGCTGGTTTTAACAGATATTTTCCATAATTTACATCAACTTTTCTGCCTGTTGTTCTTCAGTTTTCAGCCTGTTTATAACCAGATGTTTATAACCAGATGTTTATAACCAGATGTTTCAGCCTGTTTATCAACAT
Source organism: Sebastes umbrosus (assembly GCF_015220745.1). Taxonomy (NCBI): domain Eukaryota; kingdom Metazoa; phylum Chordata; class Actinopteri; order Perciformes; family Sebastidae; genus Sebastes; species Sebastes umbrosus. Next base: position 27,505,992 of record NC_051288.1, on the reverse strand, counting down.
GAATAACTCTCTAATAGATTATGAATAATAACTAATAATAGCACGTTAATAACGGTGTGGATCACTCACCTGGCTGCAGCTCGCTGATGATCAATGACCTCTCTGATCTCTGATCAGCTGATCGAGTTCCTCTCGGCGGTGACGTCAGAGGGAGTGCCGCTCTGTGATTGGTCGAAGATCAGACTCTGTTTGTTTAAAACCATCTGATCAATCTGAGCGATCTGTTCTCTGGTCGACTGCTTAACTGTCTGATCGAATCAACACAGACCGGAAACAGAAAACAACAGACCGGAAACAGAAACCAACAGACCGGAAACAGAAAACAACAGACCGGAAACAGAAAACAACAGACCGGAAACGATCTGGAGGAATAAAAACACTGAAAATAAAACACAATAATAATAAAATTAATCACAATAACAATAATGATCTCCATAAAATAAATAAACATTAATTTACTCAGTCAGACTCACCTTCAAAATAAAAGCACGGTCTGTCACTTCATTACAGTAAAATGATAAACTCAAATTAAACACAAACTAAATCTGTTAATATGATTTATGAGCACATGTCTACCTACTGGATGTATAAAATCATGTCTTTACATAGATGTGCATTTATTTTCTACATATTAAAAAAAAAAATATAGGCAGCAGAAATGTTTGTGTTGTTCTTTATATATATATATGTATTAATATATATATTAATACATATATGTGTATATATATTAATATATATATATTAATATATATATATACATATATGTGTATATATATTAATATATATGTATTAATATATATATTAATACATATATGTGTATATATATTAATATATATATATTAATATATATATATACATATATGTGTATATATATTAATATATATGTATTAATATATATATTAATACATATATGTGTATATATATTAATATATATGTATTAATATATATATTAATACATATATGTGTATATATATTAATATATATATATTAATATATATATATATACATATATGTGTATATATATTAATATATATGTATTAATATATATATTAATACATATATGTGTATATATATTAATATATATGTATTAATATATATATTAATACATATATGTGTATATATATTAATATATATATATTAATATATATATATACATATATGTGTATATATATATTAATATACATGTATTAATATATATATACACATATATGTATTAATATATATGTGTATATATATTAATATATATATATATATACATATATGTGTATATATATATATATATGTATTAATATATACATATATATATATATATATTTATCCTTATTCTAAATATTAAATATATTATAATATTAGAGGAATAGTAACTACTGACTGCTGTACCTGTGTACCTGTGTACCTGTGTACCTGTATACCTGTGTACCTGTGTACCTGTGTACCTGTATACCTGTGTACCTGTGTACCTGTGTACCTGTGTACCTGTGTACCTGTGTACCTGTATACCTGTGTACCTGTGTACCTGTGTACCTGTGTACCTGTGTACCTGTGTACCTGTGTACCTGTAGTGGAGTACAGACTAACAGAATACAGTATTTAGCTGTGATATGAAGTATAAGTATAAAGGTATAAAGTACATCAAGTACCTGAAAAAAAGTTTTTTTTTCTTCCTGATTTATTTGGAGGTAATAAGACCTTTATTGTGAAAGTGTCAGCCGGATGTCTGTTGTTGTTCCGGGTCATTGAAGCCGGTCTGAACGGACCCGGGATAGGTTTTGTTGGTCCATCTCCGCTCAGCTGTTTCATAACGCAGGAGGCGGTTCTGACCCGGGTCGGGGTCAAACCCGGGTTATACTGAGGTTATACAGTGGTTCTATACAGTTATCCCGGTTCGGTTCCGGTTCGGTTCTGGAGATGTCCCGGGTTCTGATCGTGGGCGCGGGTCTGACGGGCAGCGTGTGCGCGTGTCTGCTGGGGAGAGAGCTGCAGAGCAGAGTGCACATCGAGGTGTGGGACAAAGCGAGGGGCGCAGGTGAGCCATTCAGAACTCCATCCAGAAATACCAAGATTTAATATTAATGAGCTCTCAGAACCGCAGCAGCTCCACTGATCACCACTCAGAACACAGATTATGGATCAGTACACTTCACTCTTCAATTCGGCTCGGTAGTGATCCATAAACATTAATAAATATCAGGCTTTTAAACGGGCAACACGGCTCAGGTGACTGTCAGCGGTGGCGAACAGATCTCCATTCAAAAATCTGACAATTGAATCCTCCCGAGCTCTCAGCCTCACAGAGTCAACCTGCAGAACATCACTGAAGAGCTTTACAGTATCAGCAGATACTCCTACCAACTTCGGCCTGGAAATTATCTATAATTGTAACTTCATTTCAATAAAATTTAAACTTTTTGAACGAGATGTTCCTGCTGCAGCCCACAAGTCCCGTTCCTTACTTTAGAGTCATTAGAGTGAAACCAGTTTTAACTCTCTTCTACCAGTTCAGTGTGATTTACTTCAACAGTCATGTCTGCTGAGAGGAGAGATGTTAATACAGTTCAGATAGTGAAGCAAGAGGATGTCAGTCAGAACACATCTCCATTCAGAAATCCTCTAATTTAATATTCCAGAGCTCACAGCTTCACAGAGTTACACTGTAAAACACAAACAAACACAGTTTCAATATCAGTAAACTGTCTTCTTCCATTCGGCTCAACTCTGATCTATAAAGTTAACTTAAATACATTAAAACTTTAGCTTTTTATCTGCTGTGGTGTATTGGTCCTCCTGTCTGTTGATGTTGTTGAAGGCTGTAAGTTCAGAGGTCAGACCAACTTTAAAAGTTTCTCTTTTTCTGAAATCAGTTTGTTTTCTGTTTAGATTTATTCCCGAATAGAAGAATGTTTCCTGTTTATTCAAATCCACATCTCAACTTCTTTATTACAGTTAATGCTGTTTTACCACAAACTGATGAAGATAAAATCAGTGAGATTTATAATGGAGTCTGGTGGAGAGGAGATCTGAACCTGTCTCTCTGTCCGTCTGTCTCTCCGTCTCTCCGTCTCTCTGTCTGTGTCTCTGTCTCTCTCTCTGTCTGTGTCTCTGTCTGTCTCTCTGTCTCTCTGTCTGTCTGTCTGTCTGTCTGTCTGTCTCTCTGTCTGTGTCTCTGTCTGTGTCTCTGTCTCTCTCTCTGTCTGTCTCTCTGTCTCTCTGTCTGTCTGTCTCTCAGGAGGCAGGATGTCCACCAGTCGTCCTCCTGACCCTTCGTCTCACTCAGCTGACCTTGGAGCTCAGTACATCACCGCCACATCTGCCTACGCTCAGTCACACCACAGGTACGACACACCTGTCTCACACCTGTCTCACACCTGTCTACCTGTGTATTAGTGTTTACTCAGAGCTGTTGGTCTTTTATTGTGAAGGTGTGTGTGTACTCAGAGCTGCTGGTCTTTTATTGTGAAGGTGTGTGTGTGTTAGTGTTTACTCAGAGCTGTTGGTCTTTTATTGTGAAGGTCTGTGTGTATTAGTGTGTACTCAGAGCTGTTGGTCTTTTATTGTGAAGGTGTGTGTGTATTAGTGTGTACTCAAAGCTGCTGGTCTTTTATTGTGAAGGTGTGTGTGTATTAGTGTGTACTCAGAGCTGTTGGTCTTTTATTGTGAAGGTGTGTGTGTATTAGTGTGTACTCAAAGCTGCTGGTCTTTTATTGTGAAGGTGTGTGTGTATTAGTGTGTACTCAGAGCTGCTGGTCTTTTATTGTGAAGGTGTGTGTGTATTAGTGTGTACTGAGAGCTGCTGGTCTTTTATTGTGAAGGTCTGTGTGTATTAGTTTGTACTCAGAGCTGCTGGTCTTTTATTGTGAAGGTGTGTGTGTGTTAGTGTGTACTCAGAGCTGCTGGTCTTTTATTGTGAAGGTCTGTGTGTATTAGTGTGTACTCAGAGCTGCTGGTCTTTTATTGTGAAGGTGTGTGTGTACTCAGAGCTGCTGGTCTTTTATTGTGAAGGTGTGTGTGTGTTAGTGTGTACTCAGAGCTGCTGGTCTTTTATTGTGAAGGTGTGTGTGTATTAGTGTGTACTCAGAGCTGCTGGTCTTTTATTGTGAAGGTGTGTGTGTATTAGTGTGTACTCAGAGCTGCTGGTCTTTTATTGTGAAGGTCTGTGTTAGTGTGTACTCAGAGCTGTTGGTCTTTTATTGTGAAGGTGTGTGTTAGTGTGTACTCAGAGCTGCTGGTCTTTTATTGTGAAGGTCTGTGTTAGTGTGTACTCAGAGCTGCTGGTCTTTTATTGTGAAGGTCTGTGTTAGTGTGTACTCAGAGCTGCTGGTCTTTTATTGTGAAGGTCTGTGTTAGTGTGTACTCAGAGCTGCTGGTCTTTTATTGTGAAGGTCTGTGTTAGTGTGTACTCAGAGCTGCTGGTCTTTTATTGTGAAGGTCTGTGTTAGTGTGTACTCAGAGCTGCTGGTCTTTTATTGTGAAGGTCTGTGTTAGTGTGTACTATTGTGAAGGTCTGTGTTAGTGTGTACTCAGAGCTGCTGGTCTTTTATTGTGAAGGTGTGTGTGTATTAGTGTGTACTCAGAGCTGCTGGTCTTTTATTGTGAAGGTCTGTGTTAGTGTGTACTCAGAGCTGTTGGTCTTTTATTGTGAAGGTCTGTGTTAGTGTGTACTCAGAGCTGCTGGTCTTTTATTGTGAAGGTCTGTGTTAGTGTGTACTCAGAGCTGCTGGTCTTTTATTGTGAAGGTCTGTGTTAGTGTGTACTCAGAGCTGCTGGTCTTTTATTGTGAAGGTGTGTGTGTATTAGTGTGTACTCAGAGCTGCTGGTCTTTTATTGTGAAGGTCTGTGTTAGTGTGTACTCAGAGCTGCTGGTCTTTTATTGTGAAGGTCTGTGTTAGTGTGTACTCAGAGCTGCTGGTCTTTTATTGTGAAGGTCTGTGTTAGTGTGTACTCAGAGCTGCTGGTCTTTTATTGTGAAGGTCTGTGTTAGTGTGTACTCAGAGCTGCTGGTCTTTTATTGTGAAGGTGTGTGTGTATTAGTGTGTACTCAGAGCTGTTGGTCTTTTATTGTGAAGGTGTGTGTGTATTAGTGTGTACTCAGAGCTGCTGTCTGCTGGCGTCCTGCAGCCTCTCACGTCGCCGGTTGAAGGACTGAAGCACAGAGACGGGAACACGGACTACATGACGCCGCTCGGCATCGGCAGTTTGGTCAAACACTTCCTGTCTGAGTCAGGTACGCACCTACCTGTCTGTCTCTCTCTACGTCTCTCTATGTCTCTCTGTGTCTCTCTGTCTTTCTGACCGTCTGTCTCTCCGTCCGTCTGTCTTTCAGGAGCTGATTTGTTCTTGGAGCGTCACGTGACCGGCCTGTACCGCCGCGGTGCATCATGGGAGGTCCAGAGGAAGACGGGAGACAGCCAGATGTTTGACGCCGTCGTCCTGACGATGCCGGTCCCTCAGATCCTTCAGCTGCAGGGAGACGTGGGACACAGTGAGACACATTTATACTCCTGTAACAGTGGTGGAAAGTACATTTACTCCAGTACTGTACTCCGGTACTGTTTTGAGGTACTACTAGTACTTTGAACTTCTACTGTAGTACTTCTACTGTAGTACTTCTACTGTAGTACTTCTACTGTAGTACATCTACTGTAGTACATCTATTGTAGTACTTCTACTGTAGTACATCTCAGAGGGAAGTACTGTACGTTCTACTGCTCTACATTTATCTGACAGCTGAGGCTTTTATTTTGAAAACATGAACAGTTTGTAAAATACATTTTATTTATTTATCTCAAATACTAATGTACTAATACTATCAAGTACTACATGTACCTCTGAGATGTAGTAGAGAAGTAGAAATACCCTGCCTGTGTACTAAAGTACAGTACCTGAGTAATTGTACCTGGAGGTGATGTACTGTGTGTAGTCTGTAATCCTGATGGACACCATTTCCCACAATGCACTGAGGGACGACATCAGAAAGGTCTAGGAACAAGTTGAACTGAAGTCTTATTGCATCACTTCCTGTTAGTACGAAGCAGATGTTCTTATTGCATCACTTCCTGTTAGTACGAAGCAGATGTTCTTATTGCATCACTTCCTGTTAGTACGAAGCAGATGTTCTTGTACTCTAACTGTACTTACAGTGCAAGTACTGAGTACACGCTGTACTGTGCACATGTAGTACTCAGCTGTAGTACTCGGCTGTAGTACTCAGCTGTAGTGATGCAGTTTGACCACACGGAGGCAGCAGCTTCCTCTCACTCTCACACACACACACACACACTACAGATCAAGTGTGTGTTTGTGTGTGAGTGTGTGTGTGTGTGTGTGAGTGTGTGTGTGCTGCAGACAACGGCCCCTCCTCCTCCTGTGTCTCTAGATGATGATGATGATGATGTCATCTTCAGCTCATCTGATTGGCTGACAGGGGACAGCGCCCATTTCCTCTCTACACACACACACACACTCACACACACACACACACACACACACATACACACACACTCTGAAATACACACTGAGGTTATTATTAGCTGCAGTTTGAGTGAATCATGAAAACGTCCTCTACCAGACTGAGATCCTGTTAACACTTTACTGCTGGCTGGGGGGGACAGGGAGTCTTTAGGGGGTCCAGGGGGTCTTTAGGGGGTCCAGGAGGTCTTTAGGGGGTCCAGGAGGTCTTCAGGGGGTCCAGGGGTCTTTAGGGGGTCCAGGGGGTCTTCAGGGGGTCCAGGAGGTCTTTAGGGGGTCCAGGGGTCTTTAGGGGGTTCAGAGGGTCTTTAGGGGGTCCATGAGGTCTTTAGGGGGTCCAGGAGTCTTTAGGGGGTCCAGGAGGATCCTCTGATGCTCTAGGTCTCTAGTTTGATCCATTCCATTTTAACCAGTTAACCTGTCCACCTGTCTGTCTCTCTGTCTGTCTCTCTGTCCACCTGTCTGTCTCTCAGTGCTGTCTGTCCCTCAGAAGCAGCAGTTGGACGGGGTCGTGTACTCGTCTCGCTTCGCCCTCGCTCTCTTCTTCCCTCCAGATGTGGTCTTCAGTTTTCCCTGGTCGGCTCGCTACGTCTCTGACAACCGCTGCATCCGTTACATCGCTGCCGACGCCCGCAAACGCAACGCAGGTCTGTCTGCTCACCTGTCTGTCTGTCTGCTCACCTGTCTGTCTGTCTGTCTGCTCACCTGTCTGTCTGTCTGCTCACCTGTCTGTCTGTTTGTCTGCTCACCTGTCTGTTTGTCTGCTCACCTGTCTGTCTGTCTGTCTGCTCACCTGTCTGTCTGTCTCTCTGCTCACCTGTCTGTCTGTCTGTCTGCTCACCTGTCTGTTTGTCTGCTCACCTGTCTGTCTGTCTGTCTGTCTGTCTGTCTGTCTGTCTGTCTGTCTGTATGTCTGTATGTCTGTCTGGCCCAATTCCCCCCTGCCAATTATCGCGGGTGATCCCGATTCCAGGTCTAACACCACACCTGTGTGACATCACGGTGTAACACCACACCTGTGTGACATCACGGTGTAACACCACACCTTTGTGACATCACAGTGTGACATCACGGTGTAACACCACACCTGTGACATCACAGTGTGACATCACAGTGTAACACCACACCTGTGTGACATCACAGTGTGACATCACGGTGTAACACCACACCTGTGTGACATCACAGTGTGACATCACGGTGTAACACCACACCTGTGTGACATCACTGTGACTTAAACAAGCGTCTGAATCTCTGTGTCTGTGTCCGTCCAGACGCTCCCGGTCGCGGTCCGTCCCTCGTCGTCCACACCAGCGTCCCGTTCGGCGTGGAGCACCTGGAGCAGGACAAGGAGGACGTCCAGCCAATCATATTACAGGAACTCAACAAGCTGCTTCCTGATCTGCCTCAGCCAATCAGCATCAAGTGTCACAAGTGGAGGTACTCGCAGGTGAGCCGGCGAACACTGAGGAATCCCACGGACCCTGAACTCCTCCCTCAGATTTCTGACCCTCCCCGTCCTCCCTCCTGCAGGTGCTGACCTCGGTTCCGGACTGTCCGGGTCACATGACCGTCCTCGACAGCCCGCCGCTCGTCTGCGCCGGCGACGCCTTCGTCCACTCCAACTTCGACGGCTGCGTGGAGTCGGCGCTGAGCGTGCTCCGTGTGCTGAAGGACTCGCTGTGACGCCGCCGACGTGACAGGAAGTGACTCAGACTGGCAGGAAGTGACCTTTACAGTAATCCGTAATCTGTTCAACCGTTAATGTATTTTTTTTAATTACATTCACTTATTAATGTTTCACTTATTGATTGTTTGTCTTTAAATAAATAAATAAATGAATCTAATGTTCAGTAATTATGTGGTCCGACTGTCTGAACTTTAAACTGGTTTAAACTTAAACCTGGTTTATTATTATTATTATTATTAATATATTTATTATTATAATGACTATTATAATTATCACTATTTTTATTATTATATTTATTATTATTATTATTATAACTATAATAATAATAATTATAATAATATATTAATATACTAATAATCATGTCTGTTATTATTATTACTATTATTATAATAATAATAATATAATATTATTGTAGTTATTATGAGTGTAGCTGCTGTTTGATGAATAAAGTGAAACTCTGACGTTTCTCTGCTTCACTTTGATCTTTTTATAGAAGCAGATAAGACAGAATTAGTTATGGTGTGTGTGTGTGTGCGTGTGTGTGTGTGTGCGTGTGCGTGTGTGTGTGTGACCTAATTTTTCCTCGCCCGTTCTCCAGTCGTTTGGAGTAGTGCTGCTGCAGTGCATTGTGGGGGAAGCGATTATCATTTCTGCCAAGTCACTGGTGGATCTGACAACATCAGCACAACCCCAGCTGAAGGCTAAACATAGAGCTATAGCAATGTAGAGTTATCTCGATGGAGTCTGGTCTAAACGTAGAGTTATATCAATGTAGAGTTATCTCGATAGAGTCTGGTCTAAACGTAGAGTTATATCAATGTAGAGTTATCTCGATAGAGTCTGGTCTAAACGTAGAGTTATATCAATGTAGAGTTATCTCGATGGAGTCTGGTCTAAACGTAGAGCTATAGCAATGTAGAGTTATCTAGATAGAGTCTGGTCTAAACGTAGAGCTATAGCAATGTAGAGTTATCTCGATGGAGTCTGGTCTAAACGTAGAGTTATAGCAATGTAGAGTTATATCAATAGAGTCTGGTCTAAACGTAGAGTTATATCAATGTAGAGTTATCTCGATAGAGTCTGGTCTAAACGTAGAGTTATAGCAATGTAGAGTTATCTCGATAGAGTCTGGTCTAAACGTAGAGTTATAGCAATGTAGAGTTATCTCGATGGAGTCTGGTCTAAACGTAGAGCTATAGCAATGTAGAGTTATCTCGATAGAGTCTGGTCTAAACGTAGAGTTATATCAATGTAGAGTTATCTCGATAGAGTCTGGTCTAAACGTAGAGTTATATCAATGTAGAGTTATCTCGATAGAGTCTGGTCTAAACGTAGAGTTATAGCAATGTAGAGTTATCTCGATAGAGTCTGGTCTAAACGTAGAGTTATAGCAATGTAGAGTTATATCAATAGAGTCTGGTCTAAACGTAGAGTTATATCAATGTAGAGTTATCTCGATGGAGTCTGGTCTAAACGTAGTTATATCAATGTAGAGTTATCTCGATAGTCTGGTCTAAACGTAGAGTTATATCAATGTAGAGTTATCTCGATGGAGTCTGGTCTAAACGTAGAGCTATAGCAATGTAGAGTTATCTCGATAGAGTCTGGTCTAAACGTAGAGCTATAGCAATGTAGAGTTATCTCGATAGAGTCTGGTCTAAACGTAGAGCTATAGCAATGTAGAGTTATCTCGATAGAGTCTGGTCTAAACGTTTTGTTCAGTACTTTGTTTTATGATTAAATATCTGCAGAACTAATGATACTCCCACAGCGCTGGAAGAAGTACTTTTACTGCAGTAGTAATACCACAGCGTAGAAAAAAAACTGTTAAAAGTAAAATTCCTGCATTCAACATCTTAAGTACAAAAGTATTACTACCCAAAGTACTCATTGTGCAGAGTAATCTATTTGACTGTGTATTGTAGTATTCTGATGATTGGTGCTGGTAAAGGTGGAGCGCCTTTTAATTATTTTTTTAGATATTTTACGAATATTATTTTCGCGTATTTAACTTTATTTTGTTTATTCTACATTATTTTACTTTTTGTCTGATAATTTATTACTATTTTTCTGAAATTTAACTTATATCTGTAGATATTTTAATAATATCTTTTTTCGGATATTTTATTGATATTATTTAGGATATTTTAAATTTTTTTGTCTGATAGCCTACTTCAATAATATTTTGGGATATTTTGCTATTTTTTATTTTACTAATATTTCTTGAATAGTTAACTAATACTTTTTTCGAACATTTTACTGATATTATTTAAGATATTTAACAATGTTTTGTCTGATACTTTACTAATATTGTTGGGATATTTTTTCATCATTTTAATGACTTTATATACTGCTGGCAGTTTAATCTATAATATTACATCATCATTTATTAATTGATTTTATTTAGTTTTAATAATCTGAATCTGTAAAGTAACTAAAGTTATTAAATAAATGTAGTGGAGTAAAAAGTATAATATTTATTCTGAGATGTAGTGGAGGAGAAGTAGAAAGTAGCCGAAAGAGTAAAGTACAAGTACCTTAAAATTGTACTTGAGTACATGTACTTAGATACTTCCCATCAGCCTCAGCTGTACTTTGTGTTTCCTGGTAATTAGACACCCTCGGACTCATGGGAGTTGTAGTTCTTAAAATAATCATCACAGACAACAGCAGCTGTTTATAAATAGTTTATTCACCTTTACAGTGTTTTTATTTAATTATAAAACAAGAAGGAGGGAAATAATAAAAGAACCGTGGGGGGGTGGGGGGGGTGTTTATGGACCGCTGAGCTGAAACTGAAACTGAAACCTGAAAGTGAACCACAACAACATTCTGCTCCGAGAGTTCCTGATCAAACATCCGTTTAGTTTCAGTTTCCATAGTGACGTTCTCTAAACCCCGCCCCCAAACGGTGATTGTCCAATCATATCTCAGCAACAGTAACTAGTCACAGGTAGCTTTAGCATTAGTCTGTTAGCACGACAGCATGATCTGTTAGCTTTAGCATCAGTCTGTTAGCACGATAGCATGATCTGTTAGCTTTAGCATCAGTCTGTTAGCATGATAGCATGACCTGTTAGCTTTAGCATCAGTCTGTTAGCACGACAGCATGATCTGTTAGCTTTAGCATCAGTCTGTTAGCACGACAGCATGATCTGTTAGCTTTAGCATCAGTCTGTTAGCACGACAGCATGATCTGTTAGCTTTAGCATCAGTCTGTTAGCACGATAGCATGATCTGTTAGCTTTAGCATCAGTCTGTTAGCACGATAGCATGATCTGTTAGCTTTAGCATCAGTCTGTTAGCATGATAGCATGACCTGTTAGCTTTAGCATCAGCCTGTTAGCATGATATCATGACCTGTAGCTTTAGCATCAGTCTGTTAGCATGATAGCATGACCTGTTAGCTTTAGCATCAGCCTGTTAGCACGATATCATGACCTGTTAGCTTTAGCATCAGTCTGTTAGCATGATAGCATGACCTGTTAGCTTTAGCATCAGCCTGTTAGCATGATATCATGACCTGTTAGCTTTAGCATCAGTATGTTAGCACGATATCATGACCTGTTAGCTTTAGCCTCAGTCTGTTAGCATGACCTGTTAGCTTTGGCCTCAGACTGTTAGCATGATATCATCACCTATTAGCTTTAGCATCAGTCCGTTAGCATGACCTGTTAGCTTTAGCATCAGTCCGTTAGCATGACCTGTTAGCTTTAGCCTTAGTCTGTTAGCATGATATCATCACCTATTAGCTTTAGCATCAGTCCGTTAGCATGACCTGTTAGCTTTAGCCTTAGTCTGTTAGCATGATATCATCACCTATTAGCTTTAGCATCAGTCCGTTAGCATGACCTGTTAGCTTTAGCCTTAGTCCGTTAGCATGATCTGTTAGCTTCGGCATCAGTCTGTCAGCATGATATCAAGTTCACATTTAAGACCTCTTTACTGGGTTGTTGTTTTAAAACAAGTCAGCTTGAAACATTAAAAAGTCAGTCGGAGACCTTGTAGAGCTAACGTTAGCTTAATTAGCTCGCTAGCTAGCTAGTTGATAAGTCAATAAAGAGACCGTTTTCAAACCGACGGCGGTTAGAAATAAAAGGACCCATTTAAATACTGTTCTTCTGTTGTGGTAAAATGAACGCGTGCTGTGGTCTGGTTAGCAACAGTAACTAAGGGGGGGGGCGGGGCTTAGCGAATGGTAATCATGTTGAAATGTTTATCGGGTTGATGTTTAACCACATCTGTCGTCATCATCAGAGAGCCGGTTCAAATAAACGTTGTTTGAGGTGAAACCGTTGACGAGCAGAAAGCTGTTGCTGGCTTCGAGTAAAGGTGCGGTCACATGACGCCTCCGTCCTACCGACACTAGCTCCGCCTCTGTCCTACCGACACTAGCTCCGCCTCCGTCCTACCGACACTAGCTCCGCCTCTGTCCTACCGACACTAGCTCCGCCTCTGTCCTATCGACACTAGCTCCGCCTCTGTCCTACCGACACTAGCTCCGCCTCCGTCCTATCGACACTAGCTCCGCCTCTGTCCTACCGACACTAGCTCCGCCTCTCAATCACTTCAATAAAAGACTGATTCAACCAGGAATTTCCTGTTTTAGGTTTGAAATGTGGACGCCATTATTGTTACCAGACCGCCGCCGCGGGTCTGAGTGGCGGGCAGGTTCTGTTGAACGTAGAGCGAATGTGACCGCACCTTAAGGCAAGAAGAAGAAGAAAGAACATGACCGTGTTTACCGTGTCAACTAACCAAACTAACCGACAAACAAACACAAAATAATACAAGATAATCAGGTCTGAGCTTCGTTTTGGCAGGTTTGGTGACGTAAACAGAAAAAAGAGTCAAAGCGTCGTCTGGTCGGCTGAAACGGACAAAAACAAGGAAACGTTCTTGCTGAAGGTTCTGAAGTTCTGTTGATGTTAACGGTGATTGTTGAAGGTTCAGAGTGGAGCGTTAAAACACCAAAAACAGAGCGCCAGGTTCACCACCGGTAGCGCCACGGATCTTAAGTACTGAACTCAGTGACGGTGAAACGTTGAGGTTCAGGGGTCCCAGGTGTCGGATCGGTTTAAGAACCCTGAACATCTGTCAGAACGGACCAGGGTCGACCTTCGTCGTATAGTTCTGGATAATCGTCTGCTTGAATCAACACTGGTTCTGTTAACTCCGGATCTCCAGACGGACTGGTTGAACTGGTCAAAAGAAAACGACATGGAGCACCTGGAGCAGTCGGAGACGTGGACAGCACCTGCCTGGCCTCAAATACCTGAAACCCGTTCAGTTCACACCGGTACCGCTACCTGTACTGGTACTGTAGGTTCAGGGGCTGGAACATGCTAACGGGTGTTTGGATACGTCTGCGTGGCTTTGTTTTCTTTTATGTTCTGAACAAGCCTCCCAATATGAAGTTGTATTAACCAATCAGACTCCTTCTCTGTTAGTAACCATGGTGACGGATTTTAGTGGGCGGAGCGTTAAGTTTAACATGAACCAACAGGACCAGATTAGCCGACCCCTACGCCGCTGGAGACTACTGCAGGAGGAGGACACGGCTGGCAAACGCTAGCTAGCTAGTCTGTCTACAGAATTGACTAGTTAGCTAGCTAGCTTGTCCGGAGCCTGACTAGCTAGCTAACGCCTGCTCTCCTCCCGGTGAAGTCGTCTCCTAGCGGCGAGGAGTGAGGCAGAGGGACCGTGACTCAGCGCTGTCCTCTGTTGGACTCATTTCCTCGCTAAGTAGCCAGCCGTCCGACAAGCGGGCCGGTGACCAACGGCAGCGCTGTAAAGATAAATTGAGGGCGTATAAATCTTTGGATGTCTATAGTTAACTATCTCACTAGCCCACTGCTAGTGTTAGCCTCCAGTCTTTCCTTTGTTTAGCCTCCAGCTAATGTTAGCCCACTGCTAGTGTTAGCCTCCAGTCTTTCCTTTGTTTAGCCTCCAGCTAATGTTAGCCCACTGCTAGTGTTAGCCTCCAGTCTTTCCTTTGTTTAGCCTCCAGCTAATGTTAGCCCACTGCTAGTGTTAGCCTCCAGTCTTTCCTTTGTTTAGCCTCCAGCTAATGTTAGCCCACTGCTAGCGTAAGCCTCCAGTATTTCCTTTGTTTAGCCTCCAGCTAATGTTAGCCCACTGCTAGCGTTAGCCTCCAGTATTTCCTTTGTTTAGCCTCCAGCTAATGTTAGCCCACTGCTAGTGTTAGCCTCCAGTCTTTCCTTTGTTTAGCCTCCAGCTAATGTTAGCCCACTGCTAGTGTTAGCCTCCAGTCTTTCCTTTGTTTAGCCTCCAGCTAATGTTAGCCCACTGCTAGTGTTAGCCTCCAGTCTTTCCTTTGGTTAGCCTCCAGCTAATGTTAGCCCACTGCTAGCGTTAGCCTCCAGTCTTTCCTTTGTTTAGCCTCCAGCTAATGTTAGCCCACTGCTAGCGTTAGCCTCCAGTCTTTCCTTTGGTTAGCCTCCAGCTAACTCCGTGACCTCATCATGACGTCATCACTAAAAGGGTCTATAGGGTTCAGTTTTGGAGTCCACACCAGTTTGCAGTAGTTAGTCGTGTTTTCTGGGAGAACTTGTTCAGGTTTTAACGAGTCTAGACGACACCGGTCACGTCTGAACGGGTTGATGACAGGAAGTGAGGCCAGGCTTGACAGCACCTGACAGGACTCGAGACAGGAAGTGTGTTGTTGCTGTAAAATAACACAAACCGAGCCTGTGGATAGATCACCACGCTGACGACAGAGCTGCTTGGCGTCACAGAGCGAGACTGGACGAACACTCGTGGCTGGTAGAGAGCACCACAGATGGACAACAGGGCTCGGCGTCGGACCCGGCGAGCTTAGCACCGAAAACCCAACAAGATGAACTGGAGACCCGAAGACGGCTGGTCAGAAGCACTACAAGGCTTCCTCAAGAACGCGATCACACAGGACACAACCTTATCAGCAGCTGGAGCCTTTTCCTACTTGTTCCTTCGAGAACTTTGGAGTCCTATTTTTGTGATCCAGATCTTTACAACCTGAATATCCTTCCTTGACTTACAACAACCTGCACAGCTGGAAACATCTCCTCTACACTCCTCTTTATTTTTGTGGACATTTTTTTTGCTCTGGAATCTGGCGTCCCCATTCTTAATCCCGCTGATTGGCTCTGTCATTTTTCCAACCAGGGAAATGGCCATCAATCCAGATGTCTGCAACCCGCCTGGTACACCTCACTGTGAAGAAGTGAAGAGCTTTCAAGCTGAAAAACACCCTACGACTCTGAGGCCACTTCCTTTAAGGACACCGGAGTAATTCCTTTACAGCACCTTCACCAAGAGAGGCTCAGTAAACAGCTTCCAGCTCCGAGTGTCAAGACTAAGAATGGACGAGTGTCCTCTGGACGTCGGATTAGTCTGGGAAGAGTCCCAGAGGAGAACTCTTGTTCCCCTGCTCTGTCAGGGTCGACAAACCTCTTTTACACATCTGGAATAGGGATGCACCGATACCAGTATCGGGTATCGGGTCCGATACTGTGCTCATGTACTCGTACTCGCAAAACGTCTCCGATACAGTGGCCCCGATACCACTTTACGGCAGTGTGACGTTAACCTCTCGTCACCATCTTTCGGGTCCTATCGCACGCGCTCAAGCTCCACCTCCCCGACGTTGTGGGCGTGACGGGCCGGTGGTGCGCTCGACCCTGCTGGGCCAGGATCCCACCTCAGCCGGCGCGCGCCGGCCCTCACTTTCATTGCGCCACAGTGTTTTGCTTGCACCCTCTGACTCGCACGTGCGTTAGACTCCTTGGTCCGTGTTTCAAGACGGGTCGGGTGGGTTGCCGACATCGCCGCAGACCCCTGGCGCCTTTTACATGGGCCGAGCCCCGCCCTGGGGGCACGACGCGGTTGGGGCGCACTGAGGACAGTCCGCCCCCGTGACACTTTGTCCACGGCCAACAGGAAGCACCTTCTCCCCGAGCCTTTCCAAGCCGACCTAGAGCCGGTGGCGGCGCACCGCCTTGTATGCGGGACTCCCCAGCCTGCCGTGTGGCGCTCACACCCTCCAACTGGCTGTTAATGAGGGTCTTTAGACACAGAGAAGTACTCGTATCGGTACTCGGTATCGGAGAGTACCCAAATGTAAGTACTTGTAGACATGAGCATCTTCTAGATGGTTTTATAACGACGATGTCGGCGGTTCTGTCCGTACAGCTTCTCAGAATAAGGATTTCATGTTTTCTAGTACGTCATGTGTGATCAGGATCTTGATGAGGCCTAAAGGATCGACAACAGACCCGATCCAGAGTCTTGATACCAACACCTACGATGGACAATCAATAACTCCAGGACCAACACAGAGCCACTGATAGGTGGTAGCACCAAATGTTAGGACGGAAATCAGACACATCAGGACTAAAACTTCTACCCAAACCTGGTCTGGACTTCAGATGTTCCTTCAGATGATCATCAGGGATGCTCCCATCGATCGGGCTGCTGTTCAAGACAAATTACTTTATAGGTGGTCTCTAGATTTATCAATTAGAAAACTTCAGTGCCTGTTCGTCTGAAATAGCGGTCATTAAGTCCAATCATGGCCCAACATCAGAACCAGTGGGTAAGAGCCCAAAGAGCAGGATCCAACTGGTCTCCATCTGAACAGATGAATCAGAGCATCCCGTATGTTCATCTTCTTCTGTTAAATCCAGACTGAATAGTCTCGAACCTGCTAATGTGATCCTCAAACTGTCACCCCTGGCGTTAAGGTACAGTTTGCAAGTAGAAGTAGTACTAGTGAGTAAAACCATTAATAGAGTACTAGGACAGAGTACTAGTAGATACATACAGAGCATCATGTCAGAAACCAAACAGAGGCCTCAGTAGAACAGAGTTCCTCAACATCTGCCGGCCGCTGATCCCCAAAAATACAAAAAAATCTATCAGCGTTATCCGTCGTGGAGATCGACCGCAAACCCACGTTAGGTCCGGACCCCTCGGGTTGAGAAACTCTGAGCTACAAACAGCAGCTTTATGAACGGAAACCAGGCGCTCTGGACTCCTGACTCCTGTTCTCGGGGTGTGTTCGCCTAAATAGGTGTGTAGCTTAAAGCAGGTCAGTTGTTTAGCTTAATGTTTGATAGAAGTCGGAGTAGAACTGAAACACACTGAAGCTGATTGAACTGAATACAGAAAAAAGCATTTTGTTCACAGTAGGTTTGTACTGCAGGTTGTGTGTGTTCAAGTTCCTCATTGTCTTCTCCGGGCTCATCTTCTCTCTGTGTGCTCTGCTACGACCCGACGCCGGTCCAAAGTCTAGTAAACACTTTGCAGCAATGAGACCGGTCCAGTTGGTCCAAAACATGACTCAAGACTGGACAAAAAAACTAGTCTGGAAGGACTCAGAAGTTCTTTGGTAGTTTCCAATGTCAAGAACGCAAAAAACAATCAGGGTGTAAAACCCTCAGAACAAGATCCAGAGTTAATGTCCTGACTAGGGATGCACCGATACCAGTATCAGGTATCAGGTACAACGCGGTTGGCCGACAGTCGCACCGGGAGCAGGGGCCGCGAGCCACCTTTGCCCGAGCCTTTCCAAGCCGACCTAGAGCCGGTGGCGGCGCACCGCCTCGTATGCGGGACTCCCCAGCCTGCCGTGTGTCGCTCACACCCTCCAGCTGGCTGTTAACGAGGGTCTTTAGACACAGAGAAGTACTCGTATCGGTACTCGGTATCAGAGAGTACCCAAATGTAAGTACTTGTACTCAGTCTGAAAAAAAGTGGTATCGGTGCATCCCTAGTCCTGACGAACTCAGACCGGTCCAACCGACTCAGTACAAACTGGCGTTACACTAACTGGTCCAAGCTGGTCCTCCTTTAGTGCCCCTCGGTTGTCCAGATTCAGTTTCAGAGAACAGTTGAACTTCACATTATAACGATAAAGAAATAAGAGATTTCATTTGGTCTTCAGAACTTGTTAACTAAAGACAAGGAGACGAGAGCACACAGAGAGAAGAGTCGACTCTCGGAAACAGCTTAACGGAACTGGAGGTTGAAGAGATGGAGGAACCGATTGGTCTGCGTAAAGTTTCCTACGACTGGTGAGGGAGGAAGGACACACGGGGGGAGGGGGGGGTCATCCAACAAACATCTACAGAAGTCTACTTGTCTCTCAGTTTGTTCAAGTTTTATTCTTTAAACCTCCCGTCTGTCCATTCATCCGTCTTATTGTCTGTTCGCCCGGCCTCCTGGCCCCGCCCACACCTTTACCCCCCCCAGCCCTCCTCGCCTCTGACCGCCGTGTCATGTGATTGTCCAGCTGTGCATTGAGCAGAAGATTGGAGGGGGGGGGGGGGGGGCAGGTAGGTCAGTCGTGGTCCGTTGGTTATATTCCCCATTAGCTAACAACACGCCAGTCTCAGTTTGGGGTTCATGAGCGTGTAAATATACAGAATATATATATACATATGTATATATATATATATATTCTGTATGTGTGTGTGTGTGTGTGTGTGTGTGTGTGTGTGTGTGTGTCAGACTTTCGTGATCTGATTGTGATGGTCGTCTTCAAACGGCTCGTTCTCCGGGTCCGAGTCCGTCGTGTCGGAGTAGCGGTAGTGATCCGGTTCGTTGTCGCTGACGTCCGGCGTCACCGAGGCCGACGTGCTGCTGGCGTCGGAGTTGGCTCCTTCCTCCACCGTCTTGGTGAAATACAGCTTCACCTAGACAGACAGGAAGACGGTTAGACGTTCAAACAGCTTCACCTGGAGACAGGAAGACGGTTAGACGGTCAACCAGTGACTAAACAACGTTTACAAACAACGTCCACTAGTGACGACCTGATGGGGCGGAAACCAACCGCGTTCACACCAAGAGCGAAGCAACTTTCGCCTCGCTTTACTGGCGCTAGTTGGACCGCCGGTATCATCTGTGTTCGTTCGCTCTAGCTCAGGGGTCAGGGGTCAGGGCTCAGCAACCTTTACTATCAAAAGAGACATTTTAGGCAAAAAAACAGCAAAGTCTGTCTGGAGCCGCAAAACATGTGATCACTGTGATGAAGGTAACACAGTTTATAGTCTCAGTATATAGTATATCAGTCTAATGCAGTGAGGGCCAAAGAGACAATGTACTACGGAGTATTAGGACCACATTGAGGGAAACAACATCTGAGATTTACAGAATAAAGTCACAATATTAGGACTTTATTGGAACCATCTGAGAGGAGCTTCAGGTGAGTCAACACAAAGGTAACATCTGTAAACCTTCTATTGAATAAGCCTCCATGTTTAATAACCTCTCTGTGGTTCTGTTCTCTGAGCGGACTATAAAGGTTCTACCTTGATGTGGTTCTGTTCTCTGAGCGGACTATAAAGGTTCTACCTTGATGTGGTTCTGTTCTCTGAGCAGACTACAAAGGTTCTACCTTGATGTGGTTCTGTTCTCTGAGCAGACTACAAAGGTTCTACCTTGATGTGGTTCTGTTCTCTGAGCAGACTACAAAGGTTCTACCTTGATGTGGTTCTGTTCTCTGAGCAGACTACAAAGGTTCTACCTTGATGTGGTTCTGTTCTCTGAGCGGACTATAAAGGTTCTACCTTGATGTGGTTCTGTTCTCTGAGCAGACTACAAAGGTTCTACCTTGATGTGGTTTTGTTCTCTGAGCAGAACCTCTTCCTGTGGTTCTGTTCTCTGAGCGGACTATAAAGGTTCTACCTTGATGTGGTTCTGTTCTCTGAGCAGACTACAAAGGTTCTACCTTGATGTGGTTCTGTTCTCTGAGCGGACTATAAAGGTTCTACCTTGATGTGGTTCTGTTCTCTGAGCAGACTACAAAGGTTCTACCTTGATGTGGTTCTGTTCTCTGAGCAGACTATAAAGGTTCTACCTTGATGTGGTTCTGTTCTCTGAGCGGACTATAAAGGTTCTACCTTGATGTGGTTCTGTTCTCTGAGCAGAACCTCTTCCTGTGGTTCTGTTCTCTGAGCGGACTATAAAGGTTCTACCTTGATGTGGTTCTGTTCTCTGAGCAGACTACAAAGGTTCTACTTTGATGTGGTTCTGTTCTCTGAGCAGACTATAAAGGTTCTACCTTGATGTGGTTCTGTTCTCTGAGCAGACTATAAAGGTTCTACCTTGATGTGGTTCTGTTCTCTGAGCGGACTACAAAGGTTCTACCTTGATGTGGTTCTGTTCTCTGAGCAGACTACAAAGGTTCTACCTTGATGTGGTTCTGTTCTGTGAGCAGAACCTCTTCCTGTGGTTCTGTTCTCTGAGCGGACTATAAAGGTTCTACCTTGAAGTTGGGGGAGAAGTTCCTGTTGGCCTTGTCCTTGTTGGCCTTGTCCAGGTCGTTCTTGGTCAGCGTGAGAACCAGGAAGTCCCTGTCGTTGGGTTCTCCTCCCGTCATCATCATCATCATCATCCTCTCCGGGTTCTGCTGCGTTCTGTCGGCCGGTTCCCGCGGCGTCCCGGCGCTGCCGTTCTCCAGCCTGTCCAGGTTCTCCTCCGGCCCGGGAATGAAGAAGGTGTTGACCCAGAAGTGGAACATCTTCTCCTGGAGGGGACACAACATGACAGGGTCAACAGAACTACTTCCTGTGTGTCTCTGGTCTGTAAAGAACTACTTCCTGTCTGTCTCTGGTCATTAACTCCTCTCACAGTGACGAAGAGGAAACAGGTTTAATATCTGTCAGGTGTCTTTGTTGTCTCAGGGCTGCAGATGTGGGACAGATGTGAGTATTCCTCACCTTCTTCATCATCTTGTTCTGCTTGTGGAAGAACTCCACCTTGATGTCTCCGCAGACAGGAAGTGGCTGCGGGAACTCAAACAGCATCAGCTTGTCTTCCCGCCGTGTGTTGGCGGGGTTCGACGTGTGGATCTTCACCTTCAGCTGGTAGACCACGAACTGAGGATCTACACACACACACACACACACACACACACACACACACACACACCATCAGGACTCACTGTGGATGAGTGTGTGTGACGCTGTAGACAGATGTGTGATGCTGTAGACAGATGTGTGACGCTGTAGACAGATGTGTGATGCTGTAGACAGATGTGTGACGCTGTAGACAGATGTGCGTTGGACTCACTGCAGGTGCCTCCGGTGAACATGGGGATGGTCTCAAACAGCATCTTGTGGAAGAGCAGAGCGACGGGTTTGTACAGCAGCTGGTTCCTCAGCAGGAAGCTGTAGTAGAGGACGTAACGCCGCTGACTGGGGATGGTCACGCCCTGAACACACACACACACACACACACACATCATTGACTGAGACCAGACCTCCTGAACATCTGGATCTCCCCCTGGTGGCTGTCTGCAGAGTAGCCCTCTTTACTCTGTTAGTAACCATGGCAGCGTTAGCTAACACTGGCTAGCTGACGCTGGCTAACGCTGGCTGGCTAACGCTGGCTGGCTAACGCTGGCTGGCTAACGCTGGTTGGCTAACGCTGGCTAGCTAGCGCTGGCTGGCTAACGCTGGTTGGCTAACGCTGGCTAGCTAACGCTGGCTGGCTAACGCTGGCTGGCTAACGCTTGCTAACGCTGGTTGGCTAACGCTGGCTAGCTAGCGCTGGCTGGCTAACGCTGGTTGGCTAACGCTGGCTAGCTAACGCTGGCTAGCTGACGCTGGCTAACGCTGGCTAGCTAACACTGGCTAGCTGATGCTGGCTAACGCTGGCTAGCTGACGCTGGCTAACGCTGGCTGGCTAACGCTGGTTGGCTAACGCTGGCTAACGCTGGTTGGCTAACGCTGGCTAACGCTGGCTAACACTGGCTGGCTAACGCTGGCTAACGCTGGCTAACGCTGGTTGGCTAACGCTGGCTAACGCTGGCTGGCTAACGCTGGCTGGCTAACGCTGGCTGGCTAACGCTGGCTAACGCTGGTTGGCTAACGCTGGCTGGCTAACGCTGGCTAGCTAACGCTGGCTAGCTAACGCTGGCTGGCTAACGTTGGCTGGCTAACGCTTGCTAACGCTGGTTGGCTAACGCTGGCTAGCTAACGCTGGCTGGCTAACGCTGGTTGGCTAACGCTGGCTAGCTAACGCTGGCTAGCTGACGCTGGCTCACGCTGGCTAGCTAACACTGGCTAGCTGACGCTGGCTAATGCTGGCTGGCTAACGCTGGTTGGCTAACGCTGGCTAACGCTGGCTAACGCTGGCTGGCTAACGCTGGCTGGCTAACGCTGGCTAGCTAACGCTGGCTAGCTGACGCTAGCTAACGCTGGCTAGCTAACGCTAGCTAACGCTGGCTAGCTAACGCTGGCTAACGCTGGCTAGCTAACGCTGGCTAACGCTGGCTAGCTAACGCTGGCTAGCTGACGCTGGCTGGCTAACGCTGGCTGGCTAACGCTGGCTAACGCTGGTTGGCTAACGCTGGCTAGCTGACGCTGGCTAACGCTGGCTGGCTAACGCTGGCTAACGCTGGTTGGCTAACGCTGGCTAGCTGACGCTGGCTAACGCTGGTTGGCTAACGCTGGCTAACGCTGGCTGGCTAACGCTGGCTAACGCTGGCTAACGCTGGTTGGCTAACGCTGGCTAGCTAACGCTGGCTAGCTAACGCTGGCTATCGCTGGCTAGCTAACGCTGGCTGGCTAACGCTGGCTAGCTAACGCTGGCTAACGCTGGCTAGCTAACGCTGGCTGGCTAACGCTGGCTAACGCTGGTTGGCTAACGCTGGCTAGCTAACGCTGGCTAGCTAACGCTGGCTAACGCTGGCTAGCTAACGCTGGCTAACGCTGGCTAGCTAACGCTGGCTGATTATACTACTGTTTGATGACCATATTGTAGTGGAGGCCACGCCCACCCCAAGCTCTCTGATTGGTCGCACTACTGGATCATCTCCATCTTGCTTCTGTTTGATATTATATTATATTACAGATGTTTTTCTGATGGGGGGGGTCAGGAGAGATCATCTTCCTCTGAGCTCTGACTCGTGGTTCCGTTACCTTCTTGTCCCGGGTGCGGACCTCTCCGTAGAAGTCCAGCGCCTCCTGAGCCTCCTGGAACTTGCCTCGGTGCAGCAGGTAGGCGCAGATCATGACGCCGGTGCGACCTTTTCCCGCCTTGCAGTGGATGGCGGCGACGTGCTGCTCGTCTTCGCTCAGCCACTGATCCAGGTCCTCGCAGAACGGCTTGATCAGCTCCAGCTGGGGCGGGTTGTGGTCCTCGAACGGGTACTGAGCGACTGACGGAGACGAGACGGGACAGAGCGGTGAGACACGGCGCTCACCTGACGCCTGACCGCGTCTCATCCATCAATAATCACAATTATTCATATTAATAAACAATCTCACCTCGACAGCTGAACTTTGACGTGTCGTAATGTCGCTCCGCACATCTGTGGACACACAGACAGATGTTCTCATAACGACTCTCAGCAGGAGCTAACGGCTAACAGCTAGCATATTAATGAACCCCCCTGTAACCACGGCAACAGAGAGATAAGTACTCACAGGTTGTAGATCTTATAGTGATTCTTGTGCTTTGAGTCTAGAAACCTGAGAGAGAGACAGACGGCGTCAACACTCTGGACATAAACACATGATGATGAAGATGATGATGAAGAAGAGTATTAATGAACGTCGTCTCACTTTACGACGTCGTCGATGTTGTTCCTGTAGACTCCCTCCAGACGCTCGGCGGGGAAACCCATCGCGATGATGTTGGGATAGATATCTGATAGCTCTGATAAGGATCCATGTTTTTAGTTTGATCCTATGGTTTAGGTTGATTTACTACATTTCCCACAATGCAGCGGAGGAGTTGTGAGGGCGAAACGAAGAGTTTCTCTCTTTCAAATGAAACTCGTTAGCTCGTGTTTACAGCACGACAAGTCGTGTACCCGATATGTTCGGTCTTCAAGTGGTGAGAAAACCGTTGCTAAGCAACGGCCATGTTTACGTTACTGACGGCGTCTAGAAGCCACAGAGGCTAGCAAGCTAGCAAGCGGGTACTGAATGTGTTCTAATCCAGATGTTCTTCATGTTTAACAACAGACTGAATGTGTTCTAATCCAGATGTTCTTCATGTTGCAGCAGACTGAATGTGTTCTAATCCAGATGTTCTTCATGTTTAACAGCAGACTGAATGTGTTCTAATCCAGATGTTCTTCATGTTTAACAGCAGACTGAATGTGTTCTAATCCAGATGTTATTCATGTTTAACAGCAGACTGAATGTGTTCTAATCCAGATGTTCTTCATGTTGCAGCAGACTGAATGTGTTCTAATACAGATGTTATTCATGTTTAACAGCAGACTGAATGTGTTCTAATCCAGATGTTCTTCATGTTACAGCAGACTGAATGTGTTTTAATCCAGATGTTCTTCATGTTACAGCAGACTGAATGTTTTAATCCAGATGTTCTTCATGTTGCAGCAGACTGAATGTGTTCTAATCCAGATGTTCTTCATGTTTAACAGCAGACTGAATGTGTTCTAATCCAGATGTTCTTCATGTTTAACAGCAGACTGAATGTGTTCTAATCCAGATGTTATTCATGTTGCAGCAGACTGAATGTGTTTTAATCCAGATGTTCTTCATGTTGCAGCAGACTGAATGTGTTTTAATCCAGATGTTCTTCATGTTTAACAGCAGACTGAATGTGTTCTAATCCAGATGTTCCTCATGTTTAACAGCAGACTGAATGTGTTCTAATCCAGATGTTCCTCATGTTTAACAGCAGACTGAATGTGTTTTAATCCAGATGTTCCTCATGTTTAACAGCAGACTGAATGTGTTCTAATCCAGATGTTCCTCATGTTTAACAGCAGACTGAATGTGTTTTAATCCAGATGTTCCTCATGTTTAACAGCAGACTGAATGTGTTCTAATCCAGATGTTCCTCATGTTTAACAGCAGACTGAATGTGTTCTAATCCAGATGTTCTTCATGTTGCAGCAGACTGAACGTGTTTTAATCCAGATGTTCTTCATGTTGTGATGCTCAGTCTTCTGAACGTAATGATAATACAGGAGGAACATCATCAATAACATCTGGATTCCCATTTAACCAGAGAAGTTTGGATTTTTGGTTTATTTGATTTAGTTATTAATATTTATTATTAATAAATAATAATGACTAAGTGTTAGTAACAGTTTTATTTGTTATTAAATGTAGGATGATTCCTATGTTCTATAGTTATGATTATTGATTATTGATTATGGTGTCAGCTGTAGCTGCTCAGTCTGATGCTGATGCAACCACACTGACACTGTTAGCTTAGCCTGTTAGCATCTGCTACCTGCAGTAGAGTTTAGAAACAAACAGCTGAACCACCTGAGCAGGTGAAGTCATGTGATCATCTACTGAGACCAATCAGAGTCCACCAGACACCCTGCTGACAAATCACCCCACACATCTGGATCACATCATTAGAGACGGACTGGAGGCCGTCTGCTACCGGTAGCTGGTCTGGTTCAGTCCCGAACCGGTTCAGTCCCGGTTCAGAGCCCTGTTCAGTCCCGGTCCTGTCCCGGTTCTGTCCCGGTTCAGTCCCGGTTCTGTCCCGGTCCTGTCCCGGTCCTGTCCCGGTTCTGTCCCGGTCCTGTCCCGGTCCTGTCCCGGTCTTGTCCCGGTTCAGTCCCTGTTCAGTCCCGGTTCTGTCCCTGTTCAGTCCCGGTCCAGTCCCTGTTCAGTCCCTGTTCAGTCCCGGTTCTGTCCCGGTTCAGTCCCTGTTCTGTCCCGGTTCAGTCCCTGTCCTGTCCCGGTTCAGTCCCTGTCCTGTCCCGGTTCAGTCCCTGTCCTGTCCCGGTTCAGTCCCTGTTCAGTCCCCGTTCAGTCCCGGTCCAGTCCCTGTCCAGTCCCTGTTCTGTCCCGGTTCAGTCCCTGTCCTGTCCCGGTTCAGTCCCGGTTCTGTCCCGGTTCAGTCCCGGTTCAGTCCCGGTTCAGACCCGGTTCAGTCCCGGTTCAGACCCGGTTCAGTCTCTGTCTGCAGGCATTAAACTGCACTACGAACTCCACTGAAAAAAAAGCCAATTAAAGGCAAATATGTCAACACACCTGCCCGTTAACCGGAGCGGGTTCTACCGACTGATAGAACCGGTTTAGAACCGTTAACGAGCACCGACCCGGTTCTAACAGTTCTGATGAACGTTATTACACCGTTAGATGAAGAGCAGCTCAGACTGTCTCACACACGGACAGCACCGTTAAACCACTACATCATCTAATGGAGTTCTGCACAGAGACCCGGGCTAAAGGAACCAGGTTAAAGGAACCGGGCTAAAGGAAGCAGGCTAAAGGAACCGGGCTAAAGGAACCAGGTTAAAGGAACCGGGCTAAAGGAACCAGGTTAAAGGAAGCAGGCTAAAGGAACCCAGGCTAAAGGAACCAGGGCTAAAGGAACCCGAGCTAAAGGAGGTTAACCAGGTTAAAGCAGGTTGAACCGGTTTAAAGGAAGTTAAACTGGGTTATAAACCGGGTAGAACCGGGTTAAAGCAGGTTGAACCGGGTTATAAACCGGGTAGAACTGGGTTAAAGGAGGTTAAACTGGGTTATAAACCGGGTTAAAGCAGGTTAAACCGGGTAGAACCGGGTTAAAGCAGGTTAAACCGGGTTATAAACCGGGTTAATGCAGGTTAAACCGGGTAGAACCGGGTTAAAGCAGGTTGAACCGGGTTAAAGCAGGTTAAACCGGGTTATAAACCGGGTTAAAGCAGGTTGAACCGGGTATAACCGGGTTAAAGCAGGTTGAACCGGGTTATAAACAGGGTTAAAGCAGGTTGAACCGGGTTATAAACAGGGTTAAAGCAGGTTGAACCGGGTAGAACTGGGTTAAAGCAGGTTGAACCGGGTAGAACCGGGTTAAAGCAGGTTGAACCGGGTAGAACCGGGTTAAAGCAGGTTGAACCGGGTAGAACTGGGTTAAAGCAGGTTGAACCGGGTAGAACCGGGTTAAAGCAGGTTGAACCGGGTTATAAACCGGGTTAAAGCAGGTTAAACCGGGTTATAAACAGGGTTAAAGCAGGTTGAACCGGGTAGAACCGGGTTAAAGCAGGTTGAACCGGGTTATAAACAGGGTTAAAGCAGGTTAAACCGGGTTATAAACCTGGTTAAAGCATGCTAAACCGGGTAGAACCGGGTTAAAGGAAGCTAAACCGGGTAGAACCGGGTTAAAGGAAGCTAAACCGGGTTATAAACCGGGTTAAAGCAGGTTGAACCGGGTTATAAACCGGGTTAAAGCAGGTTAAATGAAGGATACAGGTCAGGTCCAGGTCGAACCCGTCCTCCTGGTATCGTCTCTTGTTTCTGCTCACGATCTCCTTGATGAGAGCTGCAGCCATCATCTTCCTGGTTCTCCTGGTTCTCTAGACCCGGAGGGATCCGGAGAGATGCTGAGACGGTACCGAGAGAGAGTCCGGAGCCCGGGTACCAGATACAGGGTACCAGGGAGAGTCCAGAGCCCGGGTACCAGATACAGGGTACCAGGGAGAGTCCAGAGCCCGGGTACCAGATACAGGGTACCGGGGCGAGGAGCTAACAGCAGCTAGCAGCTCTCTGGTCCTCCAGTAGGTCTATTATATATATTATATTCTATTTAAACTCGAGGATCCGTCTGAGTCTGAGTCTCTGAGTCTGAGTCTCTGAGTCTGAGTCTGAGTCTCTGAGTCTGAGTCTCTGAGTCTCTGAGTCTGAGTCTCTGAGTCTGAGTCTGAGTCTCTGAGTCTGAGTCTCTGAGTCTGAGTCTCTGAGTCTCTGAGTCTGAGTCTCTGAGTCTGAGTCTGAGTCTCTGAGTCTGAGTCTCTGAGTCTGAGTCTGAGTCTCTGAGTCTGAGTCTCTGAGTCTGAGTCTGAGTCTCTGAGTCTCTGAGTCTGAGTCTCTGAGTCTGAGTCTCTAAGTCTGAGTCTCTGAGTCTGAGTCTCTGAGTCTCTGAGTCTCTGAGTCTGAGTCTGAGTCTCTGAGTCTGAGTCTCTGAGTCTGAGTCTCTGAGTCTGAGTCTCTGAGTCTGAGTCTGGTTAATAATCACAAGAAGCAGAAGCAGTAGTCCTGCTGGGCGGAACCGGTTCTGGTCTCCTGGTCCCGGTCCTGGGTCTCCTCGGGTCCAGCCTGGTTCCTCCGGAGCCTCCAGCGGGTCTCTAGCTGAAGGCAGCCGGCTGGAGGGCTGGTTTCTGGGTCAGAACAGAACCAGGTCCGTCGGGGCCTCCTCTCTCTCCTCCCGGGTTTCAGCGCTCCTCTCCTCTCTCCTCTCTGTGGAGCTGCAGCCCTCCGGACCTCCGGACGGGTCCAGTGGGTCTGATCCGGGCCTCGGTGCAGCAGAGCGGCCGGGACAGGACGCAGAGCGGCCGGGACAGGACGCAGAGCGGCCGGGACAGGACGCACATCAGCGGAGAGAAAACTGTCCGAGTCTCCGAGTCTCTGAGCGGAGGAAGAGAAGAAGAACGAGGCCGAGGCACATCCGGCCAGAGCCTTCACAATAAAACACAGGCTGGCTCTGAACACATGATAGAGGACAAAAAGAACAGAAATACAATTAATACAATTAAAACAATTAAAAAAGAGTAAAATAAGAATCTGACAAACACATTAATAATTAAACAAAAGATACAAATATGCTGTACAAGTACTGATTAGAAAAATTAGATTTTAGAGATGAATTAAGATAAGATAAGATAAAATAAGATAAAATAAGATAGGATAAAATAAGATAAATTAAGATAGGATAAGATAAGATAAGATAAAATAAGATAAGATAAGATAAAATAAGATAAGATAAGATAAAATAAGATAAAATAAGATAGGATAAGATAAGATAAGATAAGATAAAATAAGATAAGATAAGATAAAATAAGATAAAATAAGATAGGATAAGATAAGATAAGATAAAATAAGATAAAATAAGATAAGATAAGATAAGATAAGATAAAATAAGATAGGATAAGATAAGATAAGATAAAATAAGATAGGATAAGATAAGATAAGATAAAATAAGATAGGATAAGATAAGATAAGATAAAATAAGATAGGATAAAATAAGATAAGATAAAATAAGATAAAATAAGATAAAATAAGATAGGATAAAATAAGATAAAATAAGATAGGATAAGATAAGATAAGATAAAATAAGATAAGATAAGATAAAATAAGATAAGATAAGATAAAATAAGATAAAATAAGATAGGATAAGATAAGATAAGATAAAATAAGATAAAATAAGATAAGATAAGATAAGATAAGATAAAATAAGATAGGATAAGATAAGATAAGATAAAATAAGATAGGATAAGATAAAATAAGATAAAATAAGATAAGATAAGATAAGATAAGATAAGATAAGATAAGATAGGATAAGATAAGATAAGATAAGATAAAATAAGATAGGATAAGATAAGATAAGATAAAATAAGATAAAATAAGATAAGATAAGATAAGATAAGATAAAATAAGATAGGATAAGATAAGATAAGATAAAATAAGATAGGATAAGATAAAATAAGATAAAATAAGATAAGATAAGATAAAATAAGATAGGATAAGATAAGATAAGATAAAATAAGATAAAATAAGATAGGATAAGATAAGATAAAATAAGATAGGATAAGATAAGATAAGATAAAATAAGATAAAATAAGATAAGATAAGATAAGATAAGATAAAATAAGATAGGATAAGATAAGATAAGATAAAATAAGATAAAATAAGATAGGATAAGATAAGATAAAATAAGATAAGATAAGATAAAATAAGATAAAATAAGATAGGATAAGATAAGATAAGATAAAATAAGATAAAATAAGATAAGATAAGATAAGATAAGATAAAATAAGATAGGATAAGATAAGATAAGATAAAATAAGATAGGATAAGATAAAATAAGATAAAATAAGATAAGATAAGATAAGATAAGATAAGATAAGATAAGATAGGATAAGATAAGATAAGATAAGATAAAATAAGATAGGATAAGATAAGATAAGATAAAATAAGATAAAATAAGATAAGATAAGATAAGATAAGATAAAATAAGATAGGATAAGATAAGATAAGATAAAATAAGATAGGATAAGATAAAATAAGATAAAATAAGATAAGATAAGATAAAATAAGATAGGATAAGATAAGATAAGATAAAATAAGATAAAATAAGATAGGATAAGATAAGATAAAATAAGATAGGATAAGATAAGATAAGATAAAATAAGATAAAATAAGATAAGATAAGATAAGATAAGATAAAATAAGATAGGATAAGATAAGATAAGATAAAATAAGATAAAATAAGATAGGATAAGATAAGATAAAATAAGATAGGATAAGATAAGATAAGATAAAATAAGATAAAATAAGATAAGATAAAATAAGATAAGATAAGATAAAATAAGATAGGATAAGATAAAATAAGATAGGACAAGATAAGATAAGATAAAATAAGATAGGATAAGATAAGATAAGATAAAATAAGATAGGATAAGATAGGATAAGATAAGATAAGATAAGATAAGATAAAATAAGATAGGATAAGATAAAATAAGATAAAATAAGATAGGACAAGATAAGATAAGATAAAATAAGATAAGATAAGATAAAATAAGATAGGATAAGATAAAATAAGATAAAATAAGATAGGACAAGATAAGATAAGATAAAATAAGGTAGGATAAGATAAGATAAGATAAGATAAGGTAGGATAGGATTATCATAATTCATTTATTTAGTTTGTGTTATTTTCATTATAATGTAACAATTTATGTACTTATTTGATTGGTTTTATTTTATATTGTTATCTATGAGTATTTAATATTCATCTGTATTAATATTTATTAATTTACTTCAGTATATTCAGACCATAAGAAAGAAATACAATGAAATAAACGAACAGAATGAAACGTCTCGAGATGTTGTGATTTGGCGCTTTAAAAAAATAAATCGAATTGAAATCGACTTGAATGAACTGTGCTTTTATTTTGTAAAACCCATGGTTTCCTGGTGTTGCGTCACTCCGTCTGACTTTTATGATGCTAACTGTTAGCTGCTAACTGCTAACTGCTAGCTGGACTGTCACACACGGGTTGCCAGGTTGGGTTAGCTCTATCCCCCCATCACAAAACTTCCAACACTAAAACACAAATTCAACATCAGAGGGGATAATTCACAACCTGGCAACCAGCAGAGTCCCAGACAGCAGTTCACATCAGTGATGTCACACATTTATACATTTATACATTTATATTATTTATGTGTATTTATGTATTTATATATTTCAGCTGCGGCCTCACAGAGACTTTAACCAGCTTTTTATTTATAAACTCAACTTCCTGTTATATAAACAAACAACAGTGTGAGTAAAACTATTCATTTTATTTATTTATTTTTCTATTTTATTTATTTATTTATAGATAAATGCAGAAGAATATAATGTATATTATTTTACACTGTGGTATTACTACTTTTACTGCAGTTAAGTGATGGAGTACCTCTTCCATATATATGCTGTACCATGCTATACCATATTACATTTGATATTCTATGTTATATGGTTGTACTATATTATTATTATTATTATTATTATTATTATTATTATTATTATTATTATTATTACATTGCACCTTATACTATATGATATATTACTGAAAATACTTATATAAATTATTAAAATATTACTGAAACATACTGGTTAAACTGCTGAAATATTACTGAAATAATTATATACAATTATGTAGATATAACTGAAAGAAAATATCACATTTAAAAATCTAAATATTCCCATTTCAAACATTTATTGGTGAAATCAAACAGCATTTTATCTTCCTCATATAATAATAATAATAATAATAATAATAATAATAATATAATAAGAAGGCTGTTAAGATGATTGGTTTGATGTGTTTATTTAGAAGCTTTTTTTTTATTGAACAAATTCGAATTTACAAACAACATGGCTCATAGATCATTGCATTAGAGTAAAAGGACAAGGTGCATACAGAACAATAACAAATAACATGTAAAATTATACATGAAAATAATAATAAATTAAATTAAGGGCTATAGGGCTGTACCTGTTATTCATATGCTTCTATTATACTAAGAAGTTTCATTGCATTTTTGTTTTTCATGACTTTAAGGGCTTTTATATAAGAAAGAAACTCAGAATGAAACACATTAAACTTATAGGTTTCACTTTCATATACTTGGATTTGTGCAAATAAAATGTTCCAATAATGAGAATGTTGTTCACCAGAAAGTCATCTTTGTTATTGTCCATGACGAGTCCATAAACACCATAAACAATGTTCTTTTGAGAGCAGTTTGTGTTTATTTAGAAGCTGTTGTGTGTGACTGTAGCTCCTCTGTGTGACCTCCAGCCTGCAGGCGGCGCTACTGAGTCTGAAAGCTACAACTAAATGAAGAGTAGAAGAAGAACGAGCAGCAACCCGCTCCCGGCACCCCCGAAGAAGAAACCCAGGAAGTGCTCTGCTGCTGCGTGTCTACTGGAACACCGGACACCGGACACCGGACACCGGACACCGGACACCGTACCGACTACCGACTACCGGAGGTAAGCAGCGCCGCCACATCCCTCCCGTCAAACCAACAGTTCGTGTTGGTGTTCTTCTCCCGGTTTACCGGCGCGGTGTTACCGGAGGCTCTACCGGAGGAGAAGGTCAAGCTAATGCTAAGCTAAGCTAAGCTAACGCTAGCAGCTAGGCTACACGGTGCTTTCGGTTTTATAATGAGACACCGAGGAGCTGCTCCAGGACGCTCCAGGTTCGGTTCTGTTGTTCTCACTAGTTTAGTTTCAGTGTGTTGGTCCTGATCAGTCTCTATCATCAGTCTCTATCAGTCTCTATCAGTCTCTATCAGTCTCTATCATCAGTCTCTATCAGTCTCTATCAGTCTCTATCATCAGTCTCTATCATCAGTCTCTATCAGTCTCTATCATCAGTCTCTATCAGTCTCTATCAGTCTCTATCATCAGTCTCTATCATCAGTCTCTATCATCAGTCTCTATCAGTCTCTATCATCAGTCTCTATCATCAGTCTCTATCATCAGTCTCTATCATCAGTCTCTATCATCAGTCTCTATCAGTCTCTATCAGTCTCTATCATCAGTCTCTATCATCAGTCTCTATCAGTCTCTATCAGTCTCTATCATCAGTCTCTATCATCAGTCTCTATCATCAGTCTCTATCATCAGTCTCTATCAGTCTCTATCAGTCTCTATCATCAGACTCTATCATCAGTCTCTATCATCAGTCTCTATCAGTCTCTATCAGTCTCTATCATCAGTCTCTATCATCAGTCTCTATCATCAGTCTCTATCATCAGTCTCTATCATCAGTCTCTATCAGTCTCTATCAGTCTCTATCAGTCTCTATCATCAGACTCTATCATCAGTCTCTATCATCAGTCTCTATCAGTCTCTATCAGTCTCTATCATCAGTCTCTATCATCAGTCTCTATCATCAGTCTCTATCAGTCTCTATCAGTCTCTATCAGTCTCTATCATCAGACTCTATCATCAGTCTCTATCATCAGTCTCTATCAGTCTCTATCAGTCTCTATCATCAGTCTCTATCATCAGTCTCTATCATCAGTCTCTATCAGTCTCTATCAGTCTCTATCAGTCTCTATCATCAGTCTCTATCATCAGTCTCTATCATCAGTCTCTATCATCAGTCTCTATCAGTCTCTATCAGTCTCTAGCATCAGTCTCTATCAGTCTCTATCATCAGACTCTATCATCAGTCTCTATCATCAGTCTCTATCAGTCTCTATCAGTCTCTATCAGTCTCTATCATCAGTCTCTATCAGTCTCTATCATCAGTCTCTATCATCAGTCTCTATCAGTCTCTATCAGTCTCTATCAGTCTCTATCATCAGTCTCTATCATCAGTCTCTATCATCAGTCTCTATCAGTCTCTATCAGTCTCTATCATCAGTCTCTATCAGTCTCTATCAGTCTCTATCAGTCTCTATCATCAGTCTCTATCATCAGTCTCTATCATCAGTCTCTATCAGTCTCTATCATCAGTCTCTATCAGTCTCTATCAGTCTCTATCATCAGTCTCTATCATCAGTCTCTATCATCAGTCTCTATCAGTCTCTATCATCAGTCTCTATCAGTCTCTATCATCAGTCTCTATCAGTCTCTATCATCAGTCTCTATCATCAGTCTCTATCAGTCTCTATCAGTCTCTATCAGTCTCTATCATCAGTCTCTATCATCAGTCTCTATCATCAGTCTCTATCAGTCTCTATCAGTCTCTATCATCAGTCTCTATCAGTCTCTATCAGTCTCTATCATCAGTCTCTATCATCAGTCTCTATCAGTCTCTATCATCAGTCTCTATCAGTCTCTATCATCAGTCTCTATCAGTCTCTATCAGTCTCTATCATCAGTCTCTATCATCAGTCTCTATCATCAGTCTCTATCAGTCTCTATCAGTCTCTATCAGTCTCTATCATCAGTCTCTATCAGTCTCTATCAGTCTCTATCAGTCTCTATCATCAGTCTCTATCATCAGTCTCTATCATCAGTCTCTATCAGTCTCTATCATCAGTCTCTATCATCAGTCTCTATCATCAGTCTCTATCATCAGTCTCTATCAGTCTCTATCATCAGTCTCTATCATCAGTCTCTATCATCAGTCTCTATCAGTCTCTATCATCAGTCTCTATCAGTCTCTATCAGTCTCTATCAGTCTCTATCAGTCTCTATCATCAGTCTCTATCATCAGACTCTATCATCAGTCTCTATCATCAGTCTCTATCAGTCTCTATCAGTCTCTATCATCAGTCTCTATCATCAGTCTCTATCAGTCTCTATCATCAGACTCTATCATCAGTCTCTATCATCAGTCTCTATCATCAGTCTCTATCATCAGTCTCTATCATCAGTCTCTCTATCATCAGTCTCTATCATCAGTCTCTATCAGTCTCTATCAGTCTCTATCATCAGTCTCTATCATCAGTCTCTATCATCAGTCTCTCTATCA
The DNA here is from genome assembly GCF_015220745.1 of Sebastes umbrosus. Lineage (NCBI taxonomy): Eukaryota > Metazoa > Chordata > Actinopteri > Perciformes > Sebastidae > Sebastes > Sebastes umbrosus. The sequence continues at coordinate 27,470,926 of NC_051288.1, read as the reverse complement.
TCAGTCTCTATCATCAGTCTCTATCAGTCTCTATCAGTCTCTATCATCAGTCTCTATCATCAGTCTCTATCATCAGTCTCTCTATCATCAGTCTCTATCATCAGTCTCTATCAGTCTCTATCAGTCTCTATCATCAGTCTCTATCATCAGTCTCTATCATCAGTCTCTATCATCAGACTCTATCATCAGTCTCTCTATCATCAGTCTCTATCAGTCTCTAGCATCAGACTCTATCATCAGTCTCTATCATCAGTCTCTATCAGTCTCTATCAGTCTCTATCATCAGTCTCTATCATCAGTCTCTATCATCAGTCTCTATCATCAGACTCTATCATCAGTCTCTCTATCATCAGTCTCTATCAGTCTCTATCATCAGTCTCTCTATCATCAGTCTCTATCAGTCTCTAGCATCAGACTCTATCATCAGTCTCTATCATCAGTCTCTATCATCAGACTCTATCATCAGTCTCTATCATCAGTCTCTATCAGTCTCTATCAGTCTCTATCATCAGTCTCTCTATCATCAGTCTCTATCATCAGACTCTATCATCAGTCTCTATTATCAGTCTCTAGCATCAGTCTCTATCATCAGTCTCTATCATCAGACTCTATCATCAGTCTCTATCAGTCTCTATCATCAGTCTCTCTATCATCAGTCTCTATCATCAGTCTCTATCATCAGACTCTATCATCAGTCTCTATTCTCAGTCTCTATCATCAGTCTCTATCATCAGTCTCTATCATCAGTCTCTATCATCAGACTATCATCAGTCTCTATCACCAGTCTCAGTCTCTATCAGTCTCTATCATCAGTCTCTCTATCATCAGTCTCTCATCAGTCTCTATCATCAGTCTCTCTATCATCAGTCTCTCTATCATCAGACTCTCATCAGTCTCTATCATCAGTCTCTCTATCATCAGTCTCTCTATCATCAGTCTCTATCATCAGTCTCTATCATCAGTCTCTATCATCAGTCTCTATCAGTCTCTATCATCAGTCTCTCTGTCATCAGTCTCTCTATCATCAGTCTCTATCATCAGTCTCTATCAGTCTCTATCATCAGACTCTATCATCAGTCTCTATCATCAGTCTCTATCATCAGTCTCTATCATCAGTCTCTATCAGTCTCTATCATCAGTCTCTCTATCATCAGTCTCTCTATCATCAGTCTCTCTATCATCAGTCTCTATCATCAGTCTCTATCAGTCTCTATCATCAGACTCTATCATCAGTCTCTATCATCAGACTCTATCATCAGTCTCTATCATCAGTCTCTATCATCAGTCTCTATCATCAGACTCTATCATCAGTCTCTATCATCAGTCTCTATCAGTCTCTATCATCAGACTCTATCATCAGACTCTATCATCAGTCTCTATCATCAGTCTCTATCATCAGTCTCTATCAGTCTCTATCATCAGTCTCTCTATCATCAGTCTCTCTATCATCAGTCTCTCTATCATCAGTCTCTATCATCAGTCTCTATCAGTCTCTATCATCAGACTCTATCATCAGTCTCTATCATCAGTCTCTATCATCAGTCTCTATCAGACTCTATCATCAGTCTCTATCATCAGACTCTATCATCAGTCTCTATCAGTCTCTATCATCAGTCTCTATCAGTCTCTATCATCAGTCTATCATCAGACTCTATCATCAGTCTCTATCATCAGTCTCTAGCATCAGACTCTATCATCAGTCTCTATCATCAGTCTCTCTATCATCAGTCTCTCTAGCATCAGTCTCTATCATCAGTCTCTATCATCAGACTCTATCATCAGTCTCTATCATCAGACTCTATCATCAGTCTCTATCAGTCTCTATCATCAGTCTATCATCAGACTCTATCATCAGTCTCTATCATCAGTCTCTAGCATCAGACTCTATCATCAGTCTCTATCATCAGTCTCTCTATCATCAGTCTCTCTAGCATCAGTCTCTATCATCAGTCTCTATCATCAGACTCTAGCATCAGTCTCTATCATCAGTCTCTATCATCAGACTCTATCATCAGTCTCTATCATCAGACTCTATCATCAGTCTCTCTATCATCAGTCTCTATCATCAGTCTCTATCATCAGTCTCTATCATCAGTCTCTATCATCAGTCTCTATCATCAGTCTCTATCAGTCTCTATCAGTCTCTATCAGTCTCTATCATCAGTCTCTATCATCAGACTCTATCATCAGTCTCTATCATCAGTCTCTATCAGTCTCTATCAGTCTCTATCATCAGTCTCTATCATCAGTCTCTATCAGTCTCTATCAGTCTCTATCATCAGTCTCTATCATCAGTCTCTATCAGTCTCTATCAGTCTCTATCATCAGACTCTATCATCAGTCTCTATCATCAGTCTCTATCATCAGTCTCTCTATCATCAGTCTCTATCATCAGTCTCTATCAGTCTCTATCATCAGTCTCTATCATCAGTCTCTATCATCAGTCTCTCTATCATCAGTCTCTATCATCAGACTCTATCATCAGTCTCTATCAGTCTCTATCATCAGTCTCTCTATCATCAGTCTCTATCAGTCTCTAGCATCAGACTCTATCATCAGTCTCTATCATCAGTCTCTATCATCAGACTCTATCATCAGTCTCTATCATCAGTCTCTATCAGTCTCTATCAGTCTCTATCATCAGACTCTATCATCAGACTCTATCATCAGTCTCTATTATCAGTCTCTAGCATCAGTCTCTATCATCAGTCTCTATCATCAGTCTCTATCATCAGTCTCTATCATCAGACTCTATCATCAGTCTCTATCATCAGTCTCTATCAGTCTCTATCAGTCTCTATCATCAGTCTCTCTATCATCAGTCTCTATCATCAGTCTCTATCATCAGACTCTATCATCAGACTCTATCATCAGTCTCTATTATCAGTCTCTAGCATCAGTCTCTATCATCAGTCTCTATCATCAGACTCTATCATCAGTCTCTATCAGTCTCTATCATCAGTCTCTCTATCATCAGTCTCTATCATCAGTCTCTATCATCAGACTCTATCATCAGTCTCTATTATCAGTCTCTATCATCAGTCTCTATCATCAGTCTCTATCATCAGTCTCTATCATCAGTCTCTATCATCAGACTATCATCAGTCTCTATCACCAGTCTCAGTCTCTATCAGTCTCTATCATCAGTCTCTCTATCATCAGTCTCTCATCAGTCTCTATCATCAGTCTCTCTATCATCAGTCTCTCTATCATCAGACTCTCATCAGTCTCTATCATCAGTCTCTCTATCATCAGTCTCTATCATCAGTCTCTATCATCAGTCTCTATCATCAGTCTCTATCAGTCTCTATCATCAGTCTCTCTATCATCAGTCTCTCTATCATCAGTCTCTATCATCAGTCTCTATCATCAGTCTCTATCAGTCTCTATCATCAGACTCTATCATCAGTCTCTATCATCAGTCTCTATCATCAGTCTCTATCATCAGTCTCTATCAGTCTCTATCATCAGATTCTATCATCAGACTCTATCATCAGTCTCTATCATCAGACTCTATCATCAGTCTCTATCAGTCTCTATCATCAGTCTCTATCAGTCTCTATCATCAGTCTATCATCAGACTCTATCATCAGTCTCTATCATCAGTCTCTAGCATCAGACTCTATCATCAGTCTCTATCATCAGTCTCTATCATCAGTCTCTCTATCATCAGTCTCTCTAGCATCAGTCTCTATCATCAGTCTCTATCATCAGACTCTATCATCAGTCTCTATCATCAGACTCTATCATCAGTCTCTATCATCAGTCTCTATCATCAGACTCTATCATCAGTCTCTATTATCAGTCTCTAGCATCAGTCTCTATCATCAGTCTCTATCATCAGTCTCTCTATCAGTCTCTATCATCAGTCTCTATCATCAGTCTCTATCATCAGACTCTATCAGACTCTATCATCAGACTCTATCATCAGTCTCTAACAGTCTCTATCATCAGTCTCTATCATCAGTCTCTAGCATCTCTCTATCATCAGTCTCTATCATCAGTCTCTCTATCATCAGTCTCTATCATCAGTCTCCATCAGACTCTATCATCAGACTCTATCATCAGTCTCTATCAGTCTCTATCATCAGTCTCTCTATCATCAGTCTCTCTATCATCAGTCTCTATCATCAGTCTCTCTATCATCAGTCTCTATCAGTCTCTATCATCAGTCTCTCTATCATCAGTCTCTATCATCAGTCTCTATCATCAGTCTCTATCATCAGTCTCTCTATCATCAGTCTCTATCAGTCTCTATCATCAGTCTCTATCATCAGTCTCTATCATCAGTCTCTATCATCAGTCTCTATCATCAGTCTCTCTATCATCAGTCTCTATCAGTCTCTATCATCAGACTCTATCATCAGTCTCTATCATCAGTCTCTATCATCAGTCTCTATCATCAGTCTCTCTATCATCAGTCTCTATCAGTCTCTATCATCAGTCTCTATCATCAGTCTCTCTATCATCAGTCTCTATCATCAGTCTCTATCATCAGTCTCTATCATCAGTCTCTATCATCAGTCTCTCTATCATCAGACTATCATCAGACTCTATCATCAGTCTCTATCATCAGTCTCTCTATCATCAGTCTCTATCATCAGTCTCTCTATCATCAGTCTCTATCAGTCTCTATCATCAGTCTCTATCATCAGTCTCTCTATCATCAGACTATCATCAGACTCTATCATCAGTCTCTATCATCAGTCTCTCTATCATCAGTCTCTATCATCAGTCTCTCTATCATCAGTCTCTCTATCATCAGTCTCTATCATCAGTCTCTCTATCATCAGTCTCTATCAGTCTCTATCATCAGTCTCTCTATCATCAGTCTCTCTATCATCAGTCTCTATCATCAGTCTCTATCAGTCTCTATCATCAGTCTCTATCATCAGTCTATCATCAGACTCTATCATCAGTCTCTATCATCAGTCTCTATCATCAGTCTCTATCATCAGACTCTATCATCAGTCTCTATCAGTCTCTATCATCAGTCTCTCTATCATCAGTCTCTCTATCATCAGTCTCTATCATCAGTCTCTATCATCAGTCTCTATCATCAGACTCTATCATCAGTCTCTATCATCAGTCTCTATCAGTCTCTATCATCAGTCTCTATCATCAGACTCTATCATCAGTCTCTATCAGTCTCTATCATCAGTCTCTATCAGTCTCTATCATCAGTCTCTATCATCAGACTCTATCATCAGTCTCTATCATCAGTCTCTAGCATCAGACTCTATCATCAGTCTCTATCATCAGTCTCTCTATCATCAGTCTCTCTATCATCAGTCTCTATCATCAGTCTCTATCACCAGTCTCTATCATCAGTCTCTAGCATCAGTCTCTATCATCAGTCTCTATCATCAGTCTCTATCATCAGTCTCTATCATCAGACTCTATCATCAGACTCTATCATCAGTCTCTATCATCAGTCTCTAGCATCAGTCTCTATCATCAGACTCTATCATCAGTCTCTAACAGTCTCTATCATCAGTCTCTCTATCATCAGTCTCTATCATCAGTCTCTATCATCAGTCTCTATCATCAGACTCTATCATCAGTCTCTCTATCATCAGTCTCTCTATCATCAGTCTCTATCATCAGTCTCTAACAGTCTCTAGCATCAGTCTCTAGCATCAGTCTCTATCATCAGTCTCTATCATCAGACTCTATCATCAGTCTCTAACAGTCTCTATCATCAGTCTCTCTATCATCAGTCTCTATCATCAGTCTCTAACAGTCTCTATCATCAGTCTCTATCACCAGTCTCTATCATCAGTCTCTATCATCAGTCTCTATCATCAGTCTCTAGCATCAGACTCTATCATCAGTCTCTAGCATCAGTCTCTAGCATCAGTCTCTAGCATCAGACTCTATCATCAGTCTCTAGCATCAGTCTCTAGCATCAGTCTCTATCATCAGTCTCTAGCATCAGACTCTATCATCAGTCTCTAGCATCAGACTCTATCATCAGTCTCTAGCATCAGTCTCTAGCATCAGTCTCTAGCATCAGACTCTATCATCAGTCTCTAGCATCAGACTCTATCATCAGTCTCTAGCATCAGTCTCTATCATCAGTCTCTAGCATCAGACTCTATCATCAGTCTCTATCATCAGACTCTATCATCAGTCTCTATCATCAGTCTCTAGCATCAGTCTCTATCATCAGTCTCTATCATCAGACTCTATCATCAGTCTCTATCATCAGTCTCTATCATCAGACTCTATCATCAGTCTCTATCATCAGTCTCTATCATCAGTCTCTAGCATCAGTCTCTATCATCAGACTCTATCATCAGTCTCTATCATCAGTCTCTAGCATCAGTCTCTATCATCAGACTCTATCACCAGTCTCTAGCATCAGTCTCTATCATCAGACTCTATCATCAGTCTCTATCATCAGTCTCTAGCATCAGTCTCTAGCATCAGTCTCTATCATCAGTCTCTAGCATCAGTCTCTAGCATCAGACTCTATCATCAGTCTCTAGCATCAGTCTCTAGCATCAGTCTCTCTATCATCAGTCTTTAGCATCAGTCTCTATCATCAGACTCTATCATCAGTCTCTATCATCAGTCTCTAGCATCAGTCTCTATCATCAGTCTCTAGCATCAGTCTCTAGCATCAGTCTCTAGCATCAGTCTCTAGCATCAGTCTCTATCATCAGTCTCTATCATCAGTCTCTAGCATCAGACTCTATCATCAGACTCTATCATCAGACTCTATCATCAGTCTCTATCATCAGTCTCTATCATCAGTCTCTCTATCATCAGTCTCTATCATCAGTCTCTATCATCAGTCTCTCTATCATCAGTCTCTATCATCAGTCTCTATCAGTCTCTATCATCAGTCTCTATCAGTCTCTATCATCAGTCTCTATCATCAGTCTCTAGCATCAGTCTCTATCATCAGTCTCTCTAGCATCAGTCTCTATCATCAGTCTCTAACAGTCTCTAGCATCAGTCTCTAGCATCAGTCTCTATCATCAGTCTCTAGCATCAGTCTCTCTAGCATCAGTCTCTATCATCAGTCTCTATCATCAGTCTCTAACAGTCTCTAGCATCAGTCTCTATCATCAGTCTCTAACAGTCTCTAGCATCAGTCTCTATCATCAGTCTCTATCATCAGTCTCTATCATCAGTCTCTAACAGTCTCTAGCATCAGTCTCTAGCATCAGTCTCTAACAGTCTCTAGCAGGTAGCAGGCTCGTCCCGCCAGACTCAGTTCAACATTTACAGTATTTCACTTTGTTCTGTTGTTGTGAGTTAGACTCAGCAGTCAGAGTTGATCTGATCATCAGGATCTCTTCAGCAGGTTCTGCTCTTCTGATCGGCTTCATTATAAACCTGTTAATTAACAAGTTTCTTGCTTCTTATTCTGAAGAACGAGCAGTTGGACCCTGACTGGAGATCAGGAAGTGTTCACCAGGAGCTGCTGGTTCATCCGGCTGGTCTCCGATATGAAGACTAGTTTAGTGTTTTAATTAGTTTACCACCAAGAAAACATCTCACCAAACTCCATTTAAACACCGTACGGTTTAACCATCCCTCGCTGCCTGCCAGAGAGTAAAGGCTGGTGGAACCTGACTGGAGATCAGGACGGATTCACCAGAAGCTGCTGGTTCATCCGGCTGGAGTAAACAATGAAGAGCAGTTTAGTTTGTGGTATCGGTGACAGTCAAAGACCTTCACTGAGGGGACGTCTCACCACAACCCTTTTTAAAACTCTGTCAATTCACAATTTTCTTCCTTTTGGCCAGAAATCCAGAGAGTTAGTGAAGATCTAAAACTATTAACCAGGAGCCTCTTCTCGATCCGGCTCCTATTCAACATGAGTCCTATCATGTATCGGTGACCGTCCAAAACCTGAACCTACGGTCCTCCACCGTCTTTCTACCGATGCCTAACCATCACCGTTACCCTAAATCCTCCTGATCTCAACCACGGAGGCAGCTGAGGAAATCCTCTCCCCAGACTCCATTTGAAAATCTCACCATTTAGCGTTTCTTTGCTTCTTGTCGAACAGACGAAGCTGGAGGAGCTTCTCTGGAGATCCTCAAAGATCCACCAGGAGCTGCTGGTCTGGAGCTGCTGGTCAGGAGCTGCTGGTTAGGAGCTGCTGGTCAGGAGCTGCTGGTCAGAGCTGCTGGTTAGGAGCTGCTGGTCAGGAGCTGCTGGTCAGAGCTGCTGGTTAGGAGCTGCTGGTCAGGAGCTGCTGGTTAGGAGCTGCTGGTCAGGAGCTGCTGGTTAGGAGCTGCTGGTCAGGAGCTGCTGGTCAGGAGCTGCTGGTCAGGAGCTGCTGGTTAGAGCTGCTGGTCAGGAGCTGCTGGTCAGGAGCTGCTGGTCAGGAGCTGCTGGTCAGAGCTGCTTGTTAGGAGCTGCTGGTCAGGAGCTGCTGGTTAGGAGCTGCTGGTCAGAGCTGCTGGTCAGGAGCTGCTGGTCTGGAGCTGCTGGTCTGGAGCTGCTGGTTAGGAGCTGCTGGTCAGAGCTGCTGGTCAGAGCTGCTGGTCAGGAGCTGCTGGTCAGGAGCTGCTGGTCAGGAGCTGCTGGTCTGGAGCTGCTGGTCAGAGCTGCTGGTCAGAGCTGCTGGTCTGGAGCTGCTGGTCAGGAGCTGCTGGTCAGAGCTGCTGGTTAGGAGCTGCTGGTCAGGAGCTGCTGGTTAGGAGCTGCTGGTCAGAGCTGCTGGTCAGGAGCTGCTGGTCAGGAGCTGCTGGTCAGGAGCTGCTGGTCTGGAGCTGCTGGTCTGGAGCTGCTGGTCAGAGCTGCTGGTCAGAGCTGCTGGTCAGGAGCTGCTGGTCAGGAGCTGCTGGTCAGGAGCTGCTGGTCAGGAGTTGCTGGTTAGAGCTGCTGGTCAGGAGCTGCTGGTCAGGAGCTGCTGGTCTGGAGCTGCTGGTCTGGAGCTGCTGGTCAGAGCTGCTGGTCAGAGCTGCTGGTTTGGAGCTGCTGGTCGGAGCTGCTGGTCGGAGCTGCTGGTCAGGAGCTGCTGGTCAGGAGCTGCTGGTCAGGAGCTGCTGGTCTGGAGCTGCTGGTCTGGAGCTGCTGGTCAGGAGCTGCTGGTCTGGAGCTGCTGGTCAGGAGCTGCTGGTCAGGAGCTGCTGGTCAGAGCTGCTGGTCTGGATCTGCACGTCGGTCCGGCTCTGATCCGATACCTTCCAAACTCTTATTCCAATAGAAAGATGTGAAATGAACTAGATTCTGTTAGTTTGAGACTCGATGACTCTCTGAGAACTTGTTGTTGTTGTTGTTGTTCCTCTGCAGCCCTGCGTCTACTTCCTGTGACCTCTGACCTCTGACCTCTGACCATGGTGCTGAGGGAGATCCCGGCTGAGAACATCGCCCGTCCTCTGGGCAGGAACGAGGTCATCGGCCTGCTCTTCCGACTCACCATATTCGGAGCCGTCACCTACTTCACCATCAAGTGGATGGTGGACGCCATCGACCCCACCAGGAAGCAGAAGATGGAGGCTCAGAAACAGGTGAGACCGGGAGGGGGCGGGGCTTAGAGTCTTCTGGTACAGGTGAGACCGGGAGGGGGCGGGGCTTAGAGTCATGTGGTACAGGTGAGACCGGGAGGGGGCGGGGCTTAGAGTCATGTGGTACAGGTGAGACTGGGAGGGGGCGGGGCTTAGAGTCTTCTGGTACAGGTGAGACCGGGAGGGGGCGGGGCTTAGAGTCATGTGGTACAGGTGAGACTGGGAGGGGGCGGGGCTTAGAGTCTTCTGGTACAGGTGAGACCGGGAGGGGGCGGGGCTTAGAGTCATGTGGTACAGGTGAGGCCGGGAGGGGGCGGTAGTAACTGATGGGATGGTAACCGATGGTAAATGATGTAACGTGGAGATGTCATCATGTGATGTCATCATGTGACTGACTGGTCTCCCTCCTACCCCCGTCAGGCGGAGAAGTTGATGCGTCAGATCGGAGTGAAGAACGTGAAGCTGTCTGAATATGAGATGAGCATCGCCGCTCACCTGGTCGACCCGCTCAGCATGCAGGTAACTACACACAAATACACACATACTCACAGTACTACTGATATTAATACAAAAGGTACAACTAAAAGTAGATTTACCGAAATTAAAATTAATATAGTATTTGTTACTTCAACAATATAGACATTATAAACTGTTATATTAATAATAAACTCCAGTTATAGATGATATATTAATAATAAACTCCAGTTATAGATGTTATATTAATAATAAACTCCAGTTATAGATGATATATTAATAATAAACTCCAGTTATAGATGTTATATTAATAATAAACTCCAGTTATAGATGATATATTAATAATAAACTCCAGTGAGAGATGATATATTAATAATAAACTCCAGTTATAGATGTTATATTAATAATAAACTGCAGTTTTAAATGATATATTAATAATAAACTGCAGTTATAGATGATATATTAATAATAAACTCCAGTGAGAGATGTTATATTAATAATAAACTGCAGTTATAGATGATATATTAATAATAAACTCCAGTGAGAGATGATATATTAATAATAAACTCCAGTTATAGATGATATATTAACAATAAACTCCAGTTATAGATGATATATTAATAATAAACTCCAGTGAGAGATGATATATTAATAATAAACTCCAGTTATAGATGATATATTAATAATAAACTCCAGTTATAGATGATATATTAATAATAAACTCCAGTGAGAGATGTTATATTAATAATAAACTGCAGTTTTAGATGATATATTAATAATAAACTGCAATTATAGATGATATATTAATAATAAACTCCAGTGAGAGATGATATATTAATAATAAACTCCAGTTATAGATGATATATTAATAATAAACTCCAGTTATAGATGATATATTAATAATAAACTCCAGTGAGAGATGTTATATTAATAATAAACTCCAGTTATAGATGATATATTAATAATAAACTCCAGTGAGAGATATTATATTAATAATAAACTCCAGTTATAGATGATATATTAATAATAAACTCCAGTGAGAGATATTATATTAATAATAAACTCCAGTTATAGATGATATATTAATAATAAACTCCAGTGAGAGATATTATATTAATAATAAACTCCAGTTATAGATGATATATTAATAATAAACTCCAGTGAGAGATGTTATATTAATAATAAACTCCAGTTATAGATGATATATTAATAATAAACTCCAGTGAGAGATATTATATTAATAATAAACTCCAGTTATAGATGATATATTAATAATAAACTCCAGTGAGAGATATTATATTAATAATAAACTCCAGTTATAGATGATATATTAATAATAAACTCCAGTGAGAGATGTTATATTAATAATAAACTGCAGTTTTAGATGTTGTATATGAATGTGTTGTAGATCACGTGGAGGGACATCGCCGGTCTGGACGAGGTGATCACAGAGTTGAAGGAGACGGTGATTCTACCTGTTCAGAAGAGACACCTGTTCCAGGGATCCAGACTGCTGCAGCCACCCAAAGGTAGGAAGGAAGGAAGGAAGGAAGGAAGGAAGGAAGGAAGGAAGGAAGGAAATAAATAGGGACAAACAAAGTAGTGAGAAAAGAAGGAAATAAAATGCATTGAGGGAGGAAGGAAGGATGGAGGAGTGAAGGAAGGAATGAATTAAGGGAGGAAGGATGGAGGAGTGAAGGATGGAAGGGAAAAAGGGGAGTAAGTAAGGAAATAAGTATGCAAGGAAGGAAGGGAGGTAGGAAGAAGCAGAGAGGGAGGGAAGGAAAGAAGGAAGTAAGGTAACATGGCGTACAGCACCATGTACTGACCCGTTGTCATGGTAACAGGTGTGTTGCTGTACGGGCCTCCGGGTTGCGGTAAAACGCTCATCGCCAAGGCGACGGCCAAGGAGGCGGGCTTTCGTTTCATCAACCTGCAGCCGAGCACGCTGACGGACAAATGGTACGGAGAGTCCCAGAAGCTCGCCGCCGCCGTCTTCTCGCTGGCCGTCAAACTGCAGCCGTCCATCATCTTCGTCGACGAGATCGGTGAGTGTTTACACGCACGACGGATCTGTCAATCACAGCTGCTGCGTCCAATCACGTGGTCTGAATGATGGTGGGGGCGGGGCCAAAGTCTGGATCACTTTCATGTGTTAAAAACAAACTAAACCTGAGAACAAAGCTGCAGCGATTACTCACTTCATGTAGCAGTGGATTAACAGAAAAATCATTTAAACACTATTTTGATTATCTATTTATTGTTTCAGTCATTATACAGCAAAAATTCCCCCAAAAAATGTCCCTTTTTTAAAATAATAATCTTCTGACATTTTTTCATATATTCTAATAATAATTTTCTGATATTTTACACATATGTCTGAATACTGGACAACAGGATAAAAAACAAGATAAATAAATGAATCTTCTAAAAACAAATGCATAGCGCGCTGTTGAGCCAATCATTATCACCGCAGGTCTATTGATCTGCTGGTATGATTATTAATAATGGGGATGAGTCCATATGCTGTTGAATCTGTGCTGAGACAACTTGTCTGAAACAAGTCGTTGTGTGAAACAGACTGAGTTTACAGCTGCATTAGATGCTGTTACCTTTAGACAGAGCTAGGCTAGCTGCTCCCCCTGATTCCAGTCTTTATGCTAAGCTAAGCTAACCAGCTGCTGGTATCAGTCTGAACATGTGACCGTCAGACAGGAAGTAGATGTTAACGAGTGACTCGGTGTGTTCACAGACTCGTTCCTGAGGAGTCGGTCCAGCTCGGACCACGAAGCCACTGCCATGATGAAGGCCCAGTTCATGAGTCTGTGGGACGGACTGGACACCGACATCCACTGCCAGGTAAACACACACCGTGCACACCAGTAAAGGACCAGTTCACCCAGATCACACACACACCGTGCACACCAGTAAAGGGCCAGATCACCCAAAATGATAAGTAAAATATGTGAAAAATATCAGAAAATTGTTAGCAATATTTGTGAAAAATATCAGAAAATTATAAGCAAAATATGTGAAAAAAAACATAAAAAATTATTAGTAAAATATGTGAAAAATGTCAGAAAACTATAAGCAGTATTTGTGAAAAATATCAGAAAAGTATTAAAATATGAAAAATATCAGAAAATTATTAGCAGTATTGTGAAAAATATCAGAAAAATATTATTAAAATATATGAAAAATATCAGAAAATTATTAGCAGTATTGTGAAAAATATCAGAAAATTGTTAGTAAAATATGTGAAAAATATCAGAAAATTATTAGCAGTATTTGTGAAAAATATCAGAAGAATATTATTAAAATATATGAAAAATATCAGAAAATTATTAGCAGTATTTGTGAAAAATATCAGAAAATTATCAGTAAAATATATGAAAGTTATTAGTAAAATATGTGAAATAAATCATAAAATTTAGTTAAATATCAGAAAATTATTAGTAAAATATCTGAAAATTTTCAGTAAAATATCTGAAAAATATCAGAAAGAATTATTAGCAATATGTGAAAAATATCAGAACATTTTAGTAATATGTGAAAAATATCAGAAAATTATAAGAAAAATATGTGAAAGTTATTAGTAAAATATGTGGGGAAAAAAAATTATTAGTAAAATATGTGGAAAATGTCAAAATTATTAGTAAAATATGTGAAAAATATCAGAAAAAAATATTAGTAAAATGTGAAAAATATCAGAAATTTATAAGCAAAATATGTGAAAAATGTCAGAAAACTATTAGCAGTATTTGTGAAAAATATCAGAAAATTATTATTAAAATATTAGAAAATTGTTAATAAAATATGTGAAATATATCAGAAAATTATTAGTAAAATATGTGAAAAATATCAGAAAAATATTATTAAAATATATGAAAAATATTAGAAAATTGTTAGTAAAATATGTGAAAAATATCAGAAAGTTGTTAGTAAAATATGTGAAATATATCATAAAAATTGGTAAAATATGTGATAAATATCGGAAAATTATTAGTAAAATATTTGAAAGATATCGGAAAAACTTTTAGTAAAATATGTAAAAAATATCAGAAAATTATAGGAAAAATATGTGCAAAAGAATTATAAGTAAAATATGTGAAAAATGTCAGAAAACTATTAGCAGTATTTGTGAAAAATATCAGAAAATTATTAGTAAAATATGTGAAATATATCAGAAAATTATAAGCAAAATATGTGAAAATTATTATTAAAATATATGAAAAAAATCAGAAAATTGTTAGTAAAATGTGAAAAATATCAGAAAATTATCAGAAAATTATTAGCAAAATATGTGAATTATTATTAAAATATGTGAAAAATATCAGAAAATTATTAGTAAAATATGTGAAAATGTCAGAAAACTATCCGCAGTATTTGTGAAAAATATCAGAAAATTATTAGTAAAATATGGCCATCGCCATCTTGGTTTTTGGTCGTCGTACTAACAATACTTTTAATAATACTACTAATAAGTTTTAGTTTATAATATTACTGGTGTGTGTGTGTGTGTGTGTGTGTGTGTGTGTGTGTGTGTGTGTGTGTGTGTGTGTAGGTGATCATCATGGGGGCCACTAATCGTCCTCAGGACCTGGACTCTGCTATTCTGAGGAGGATGCCCACCAGGTTCCACATCAACCAGCCCGTACGTGCACACACACACACACACACACACACACACACACACACACTGTCTGTATCCGTGTCTGTTGTGAAACAGAGTTTAAGGCAGCCGTTGCTGCTACAGTCCAGCAGGTTAGACATTAATCAGTTGGATCATTTCATCTGTTTCCTGTCATCTGATTTATGATATCCTGCCTGTATTTCAAAATAAGAGCATGTGTTTGTCCACGGTCACAGATGGGCTGAGTGTGTGTTTTTATAATGTAACTGTGTGTGTGTGTGTGTGTTGTGTTGTTCCTGCAGAGTGTGAGGCAGAGAGAGTCGATCCTCAAACTCATCCTGGAGAACGAGAGCGTGAGTTCACCTCAAACACATCACGACCACTTCACTGACTCTCTGGAAAATAGAGACTTCACTCACCTCAGAAGCCTTCAGAGACACGTCTCCTCTGATCACCTGTCTGTCTGTCTCTCTGATCACCTGTCTGTCTGTCTCTCTGCAGGTCGACCCGTCAGTTGACCTCGTTGACGTTGCCAAGGAGACCGACGGTTTCTCAGGAAGTGACCTCAGAGAGATGTGTCGCGACGCCGCTCTGCTCTGCGTCCGAGACTTCGTCCACGCTCAGAACGACAGGTACCTGTCTCTCTGTCCGTCTGTCTCTCTACCTGTCTGTCTCTCTACCTGTCTGTCTCTCTACCGGTCTCTCTCTGTCCGTCTCTCTCTCTCTACCTGTCTGTCTCTCTACTTGTCTCTCTCTCTACCTGTCTGTCTCTCTACTTGTCTCTCTCTCTACCTGTCTGTCTGTCTACCTGTCTGTCTCTCTACCTGTCTGTCTCTCTACTTGTCTCTCTCTCTCTACCTGTCTGTCAGTCTACCTGTCTCTCTCTCTACCTGTCTGTCTCTCTACCTGTCTGTCTGTCTACCTGTCTGTCTCTCTACCTGTCTGTCTCTCTACTTGTCTCTCTCTCTACCTGTCTGTCTCTCTACTTGTCTCTCTCTACCTGTCTGTCTGTCTACCTGTCTCTCTCTCTACCTGTCTGTCTCTCTACCTGTCTGTCTGTCTACCTGTCTGTCTCTCTACCTGTCTGTCTCTCTACTTGTCTCTCTCTCTACCTGTCTGTCTCTCTACTTGTCTCTCTCTACCTGTCTGTCTCTCTACTTGTCTGTCTCTCTACCTGTCTGTCTCTCTACTTGTCTCTCTCTCTACCTGTCTGTCTTTCTACTTGTCTCTCTCTCTACCTGTCTGTCTCTCTACCTGTCTGTCTCTCTCTGTCTGTCTCTCTACCTGTCTGCCTGTCTGTCTGTCTACCTGTCTGTCTCTCTACCTGTCTGTCTCTCTACTTGTCTCTCTCTCTACCTGTCTGTCTCTCTACCTGTCTGTCTCTCTCTGTCTGTCTCTCTGTCTGAGTCTTCATTATTATTTTGATAAAACGAACAGCAAAAAGAAAATGATTCATATAACATGTTCTAATAATATAATTATTAGAACATGTTTGATCATTGGAGCACATTTATATTTATATTTATATTTATATATATATATGTCTGTCTCTCTCTGTGTCTCTCAGTCCATCAGAAGACTTCATCCGTCCGATCCATCAGACCGACCTCCAGAAGGCCATCGGGAAGATGAAGAAATCCAAGATGGCGGGTGGTCATGGCGCTCTGTTGCACGCTGCCTTGGACTGAACACACACACACACTGATCACATGACGATCACATGACGACCTCAGCCTGCAGTGGAGGGTTTGATTCCGACCCGACCGACCGGTTCATCAGCTCAGCCGTACGTACCTTTTGTTGTTGTTTTTTGGATCAGCTGATGTCGGACGTTAATAAACAAACCCTCAACCTGACCTCTGATTGGCTGCTGCTTTCTACTGTAAATAACATCAAGGAGTACTACATTACCCATGATCCTCAGCAGCTGTGACATCAGACCGCTCTACATACAAACCTGAGCTTTTATTGTGAAAATCCTCCCTCCCACAGGTCAGTTATTTCCTGATAGTTTCACAGGACGTTCCCTGGAAAGAACCGTAACATTAGCTGTTAGTTAACGGTATTCTATTAGATATGTACTCCCATTTAGATGAAGAATAGATATATATATATATATATATATATATATATATATATATATATATATATATTTTTTTTTTTTTTTAAAAATAAGTACAAAATGTATT